>NC_045427.1:171028459-171328459 GCF_902635505.1 Sarcophilus harrisii
AGCTAAGTATTCTAGTATTGCTGTTAATCATTCTTTTAGGAATATAGCTATGGCCTATCCAATATATGAGTTAAAAATTATTTAATTCTTTTTATTAAGTATCTTTAGTTATTGTATAATAGTGATATTTTTGAGGTTCAGCAACAAATGATAAGGTTTAGGAAATCAATCAGCACAAAATGTTGTCATGTGATGAATTCACAATAGCTATTCTCTTTGGCAAAAGATAGGTTTACTAATGAGAAGAGGTTACAGACAAAATGAAGAGACAGATCGCATACTAAGAATGGTAAATATGAAATAGATTTGAGAGTGCATATATTAAGACAGGAAAGTGATTTTAACAATTAACAATGGAAGTCAAGTTCCTTATCTGAACTCACAATTAATCAAGAATCTGGTGTGAGTACTCCATTGACTGGCAGGCTAAATCCATAGAGGAGTTTAGCATTGTAAAAATGGAATGTATATAAAATGTAAATAGAAAAAATACACCATGAAACAGAATGCCATGAAAGGGTAATCCAAGGGGATTCAGCAAAAATGGTGTGGGCTATGGACAGATTTATAGGGGGAAATTAAACGTTAGGAATTTGACATGATTTGGCTTTCTGATTGGATAGAGTAAGGTAGGGTTAGCGAAGACCTTTAAAGGAGTAGGACTACAGGGGGATGTTGATTCTCATTAGTGGCCTCCCTGCTTGCATAAGGGATTAATTTTACCAGTACTTCAGGTTTTCTCTGTCAACCCCACCTAGTGACCCAGGACCTCATCAAAACCTTTATCTTTTTTTATGTTTTTTAGTTTCAATTTTAATTTATTTTATTTAATTACCATCATTCCTGAATTTTTTAAACTTGCAATTATACAATATATACTGGACTGATATTTTAATTTAAGCTATGTCATTTGTTTTAAATGGTTCCTAAATTAGCAATATATTGATGAATAATTTTTATTGGTTTGTGAACTTTTCTTCTATTCATGCTATTTATATTATTTGATATTTATTTTATTCATCTTTGTAGAGGGTCACAGATAGTGGGGGGGACTCTGAGTGAGGTATAAGACTCTCCAGCCCAGCCAGGGAACCTGCTGACGTGTCTGGTTTGGCTTCCCATCACTCCTGGAAGAGTCTTGGCCTTCCTGAGAAGTCAGGGGATGTGACAATCTGTATTGTAATTGAAGCAGAGGTACACTAAGTAGCAAAGAGGCATCGGAACACAACAGCAAGTCATTTATGTGGTCCCACATGCACAATATATAGTTAGCACATACACAGTGTACTATAGCTATGTAAAGATATTAGGGTATATAAGTATGAGGGAAATTTGAATAAACGAACTCCTGTTTTGACCATCTTTGTGAGTTCTACCCTTTCACTTCTAACCCATGATCAGGATTCAGTGAGCAGGTCCGGATACATCTTTTGTAATTTTATTTTATTTTTTCTTTTGATGTCTTGATGGAGTGAAATATCAATCATATGTAACTGTTATCAAATAAAAATTAAATGAAAATTCTTTCTTCTAAGTTAACAAGTCTTATGATTTCCTAAGGTTTCTTAATTTTTTTTTTTCTTAGAGGAGTTTTGTACTTGGAATCACTTCTCTCATTTTTTGGTCTTTTGTTTTAAGGATCTCTCTCTCTCTCTCTCTCTCTCACACACACACACACACACACACACACTTCTCCCCACTCTTAAAAATGAATATGGATAGGTTAAATTATGTCTTCCTTTTATGTTATGTTGTAATTCAAATTTTAGATTCAAACCCTAATTTTATTGTTTCTATCATAGCTGCAAAAGTACATAGGTACCTAGCTATGCTTTATTTTGTTTCCCTCCATCTTTACTTCCTTTGAAATAGGTAGATGGCATATTGGATAGAGTGGTGGGCTTAGATGCAAGATCTGAATTTAAATCTGGCCTCATGCTTACTATCTATGAGTCCCTAAGCAAGTCCTTTGGTCCTGCTTGTCTCTGTTTCCTCATATGTGAATTGCAGAAGGACATGGTGAACCACTCCAGTATCTTTGCCAAGAAAAGTCCCAAGAGGATCATAAAAAATCTGAAATTCTTTCCTCCATTTCATCTCCTTTAGGTTCTTATCTTTTTT
This sequence comes from Sarcophilus harrisii, assembly GCF_902635505.1. Classification (NCBI taxonomy): domain Eukaryota; kingdom Metazoa; phylum Chordata; class Mammalia; order Dasyuromorphia; family Dasyuridae; genus Sarcophilus; species Sarcophilus harrisii. The sequence continues at coordinate 171,030,581 of NC_045427.1, forward strand.
TGCCCTCTTCCTTCTCCTCCCTTTCTTTTTCTCCCAATTTCTCTTTTAAATTTTTCATAGAAAGTAACAATAGACCACATTTTACAGGGACATAGATGACTTAAAGATACTGTTAATACAAGATTCCCTCTTGCATTTTATATTGCTGTAGAAATACTCAATTTATCATAACAAAATAGATAGCACTTGTACTATGCTTTAATATTTGTAAAGACCACATGTGAAATTACATGAATAAACTCTTTTGCATGCATATATTAATTTTCAGTTTGCAGAGTATGTAATTTTGGAATCCAATCCTAGACTTTTGAGATTTCAAATTTTCCCCAGTTTTTTTTTTCAGATGTCTAATTATATTGATTACTAATTTTCATTAGTATTTTTTGTCTTGTAATCTTTAAAGGATTGTTTCCCTTTTTCTTTGTAATACCAGAATTTTAAAATTATGTGCTTATAGAGATTTGTTGTTTGGATTTTTCCATGCAAAGTCCTGTGAATTATCTATGCTTCTGTTTTTTTTATTATCTATGGAAAATTTTTCTCTAATTAGGTCCTCAAATATAGTGCCTCATTTCTTTTTTCTAGGCTTTTTTTTTCCCTCACATATTAATATAATGTTTGACTTTCATTATTTTTAAGTATGTTACTTATTTTTGTATATTCAGTAATGATAAATTTCTACATCCTGTATATAAGGGTTATTCTATTTTATTTTCATCATCTATTGATCATTACTTAAATTCATGTTTTTTGTACAAAAATTCCATTGACATTTTAAATTCTTCAATATTACTTTGTACTTTTATTAAATTGTTCCTTTATCTCCTCTTCATTTTATGGCCAAATTAGACTTTTCTATGATGTCTTTTATATATATTTTATCTATGATAAGCAATAGCTATATAAAACCATCAACAAGCATTATATATAATGGGATTAAGCTAGAAGAATTCCTGATAAGATTGGGGTGAAACATAGATGCCCATTATCATCACTATTCAATATTGTGCTAGAAATATTTGCTTTAACAATAAGAGAAGAAACAGAAATTGAAGGAATTAGAATAATGAAGAAACAAATCTATCACTCTTTGCTGACATGGTATACTTAGAGAATCCTATGGAATCAACCAAAACTACTTGAAACAATTAACAATCTTAGCAAAATTTCAGATTATAAAATAAACATAAACAAAAATCAGCATTTCTAGATATTACCCACAAAGCACGGAAGCAAGAGATAGAAAGCAAAATTCCATTTAAAATAACTGTAGACATATATTGAATTTAACTTATACTTTAACATATTTAACATGTATTAGTCAACTTGCCATCTGGGGGAGAAGATGGGGGGAAGGAGGGGAAAAGTTGGAACAAAAGGTTTTGGAACTGTCAATGCTGAAAAATTGCTCATGCATATATCTTGTAAATAAAAAGCTATACAATAAAAAATAAAAAAAGCAAAAAAAATAACTGTAGACAATATGAAATATTTGTGAATCTATCTGCCAAGACAAACTCAGGAACTTTATAAACATAATTACTAAATACTTTTCATACAAATAAAATCAGATCTAAATAAATGGAAAAATATTAATTGCTTGTGGCTAGGCCAAACTAATATAATAAAAATGATAATTCTACCTAAATTAATTTACTTATTCAGAGTTATACTAATCAAATTACAAAGTTATTTAATAGAGCTAGAAAAAATAATAACAAAATTCATCTGGAAGATCAAAAGATCAAGAATATGAAGGGAACTAATACAAAATGCAAAGAAGGTGGCCAACAATAACAGATGTCAAGCTATATTATTTGGTAGTGGCTAAGAAATAGTGGCAGATCAATGGAATTGATTATATATGCAAATAGTGCTAAATGACTTTAGTAATCTATTCTTTGATAAACCCAAAGGCTTCTATGAGAAGAACTCACTTTTTGACAAAAACTGCTGGGAAAAATGGAAAATATATAGCAGAAACTAGGTACTGACCAACATCTCACAAAGGTCAAAATGGGTACATGATTTAGACATAAAGGATCATACCATAAACAAATTAATAGAGCAAGGAATAATTTGTTCTATGGAGATCTATGGAGAAAGGAAGAATTTAAGACCAAAGAAGAGATAGAGAACATTATGAAATGCAAAATGCATAATTTTATTACATCAAATTTAAAAAGGTTTTGCCCAAACAAAACCAATGCAATCAATATTAGAAGGAAAGGAAAACAAGTCTGGAATTAATTTTGCAGCCAATATTTTTGATAAAGACCTCATTTTTATAATAGAGAACTGAATAAAATTTATAAAAATACAAGTCATTATCCAATTGATAAAAGGTCAATGTATATGAACAAGCAGTTTCCATCCACAGTCATATGAAAAAAATTCTCTTAATCACCACTGATTAGAGAAATTAAAATAATTCTGAGGCATCAGCTCACACATCTCAGATGGCTAAACTGACAGGAAAAGTTAATGATGAATATTGGAGAAGATGTAAGAAAATTGCAAAACTAATATATTGTTGCTATAATTGTGAACTGATCCAATCATTTTAGAACATAATTTGGAACTATGCCCAAAGGGTTATACAACTGTACCTAACCTTTGATCTAGTTATACTATAACTAAATCTATATCTCAGAGAGATCTTAAAAAAGGGAAAAAGAACTCACATGTACAAAAAATATTCATAGCAGCTCTTTTTGTAGTGAAAAAGAATTGAAAATGGGATAGCAGCTCATCAATTAATGAATAATAAAACAAATTGTGGTATATGAATATAAAGGAATACTATTGTTTTATAAGAAATGATGAGAAGGCAGAGGTCAGAAAAATCTGGAAAGACATATAAACTGATGCTGAGTAAAGTGAAGCAGACTTAGAAGAACATTGTTCACAATAAGAGCAACATTGTGCAATGATCAACTGTGATATACTTAGCTCTTCTCAGTAATGCAAAGACCTAAGATAACTAAAGGAATTCATGATGCTGACTATATTCAGAGAAAGAACTATAGAGTTTGAATGCAGAGCAAAGTATACTATTTTAACCTTTTTTGTTTTTGTTTGTTTTTTGCCTTTCTTTTGATTTTTCCTTTTTGTTCTGAGTCTTTTTTTCACATAACTATGTGGGGAAAATGTTTTACGTGATTGTACATATATAGTCTATATTAAATTTCTTGCTGTCTTGAGGAAGTAGAAAGAGAGTGAAGGAGGAAAAAAATTTGAAGCTCAAAATCTTACACAGATAAACTGTGTAAAATGAACTTAAAAAAGTAAAGATGTATAGCTCTTATGTAGAAGAGCTATTTTATCTGCCAGCTGCTAAAATGTGGAACTCATAAAGGTATTTTTGTTTTGAGGGGAGGGGATTAGTACAGTGTCTTGAGACCTGATTTTGGAGTTTGGGGAATGGGAAGCTTAAAGGGCAACAAAGATATGAATGGCCTATAGTCACATCTGATCAAGTTCTATGATGGTTAGAAAATGAGAAGTGGCCAAGCAGTTGATGAAAACACCATGTTTCACTTTGAAACAAACAAGGCTTTTGTTAGATCTCCCTGTGACTCAAAATACTATCTCTGAGCATAAAACTAGATGTTGTCCTAGGGTAATGCTATCCAAACCCATATACTAGACAAAGGAGAAAATATGTTCAGTGGGTTGTTATTTTTGTCCAGGAACTTCTTTATTCCCTGCTTCCTTCTGCTTTCTCTTTCCTTCCTTCCTTCCTTCCTTCCTTCCTTCCTTCCTTCCTTCCTTCCTTCCTTCCTTCCTTCCTTCCTTCCTTCCTTCGCTAGAAGTTCTGAGGATCTTCCCTTCCTAGACTAAATGTTTTTATTAGGTAGAAGAGGCCATTCTTTGTCTCTTTTCTCACCTAGCCTTAATCACTCAATGAATGATTGAATCAAATTGGGACCTGGGGAAGATGTTAGCTTAAAAAGTCCAGGGTCTTCCACTGCCAGGGCCATCTCCTATATTCCTAATCTATATTTGCCACCAGACACAGAAAGTTCAGGAAAAGAGAGTGAGCTTTGCACAGCTGTCCCTCACTTAACTCCAGTTCAGTTACAAATTATGGGATCATCTTCTTGATCTCATAGTCATCTTTGAGAATAAAAGACAACTACCTTGGAAGATGTTCAAGACAAGGTTTATTTAAGTCACATTGTCTTATTCTTAAGTTACACATGCCATATTCATAGGAATATGACTGAAATAATAAATTTAAAAATGATTTAATTTTCCCTAAAGCTTCTCAAAGGTTATTTAAGGGATAGATATATTCTCAACTGTAATTCATAATAGATTGAATGGCTTAGCTCTTCTCTCATTGAGATTTGAATTTTGTCCTCACCTGTGACCCAAAAGTATTGGTTATTTCCATGTAGGTTATAGTACACTTTACTGAATAAAATTGAAAATAAAAAAAATCATAAAAATTACATAGCAGTGGCACACTCACCATTCCTGATAGTAGTTGAAATCTCAAGTCTACCATCCTAGTTTTCTGAGTCTGGTGAGGCATGCCCAAAGACTATATTAATAGGGGATTAGCCCTGAGGCATTTTGATATTAAAAGTAGGGATTTCGGGCATTCTCTGTTTTAGTTAATCAAATATGCCTCCTAGTAACTGGATGGACCTTACAACACAAAAATTCAAACTTTTCAGTGTCTTTCTAACTGACAGCTAGACAAAACTCTGTTGGCTACCTCATAGACTGAAAGATCATATTATCTGATGTCTCCTTCTGCAGGTTTCTGGCCTGGTTCTTGTGTGTACTCTGACACACCAAGTAGCATTTGACATTACCTCTCATCAGGGGATAGGTCTCTAGTTGAGGTGAAGGGAGCCCTCATTACCGAGAAATAGGATCTTTTGTGGGAACTCAAGGACTGTTTTATAAATATTGTTACAACATGACATTAAAATAACCTTAGGCAAGTGTTTTCTTTTTCTTTTTTAATCAAATGCCCTAGGCATTTCAGTTTCACATTTCTCCCTTTTCTCTGAGGCCTAGGAAAGACAGCAGAAGGAAAATTCAGTGGAATAGAAATAAATGGGCAAATAAGGCTTATGTTTATAAAAATCATTCCAGTTCACATTTATATGACATTTCATGGCTAACAAGCACTTTTCATATAATATCCCTATGTGGAAAGAATTCAATTTCTATTTATCTCTTTTTGTCAGGTGGGGTAAAGGAAGTTCATAGAGATGGAGGGATTTGTTTACAGTGATACAGATAGTAAATAGCACAGCTGGCACTTGAATTCAGGTTTTCTACTTCCAAACCCTGGGGATTTTTCCATTACTCCATGCCCTCAAATGGTTACATTTTGAATGTAGTGGGAATTTAGGATGTCAAGGCAAATATATTACATGGTAGATTTAGATAAGTGCATAAAATATACAAAAGGGGAGAGAGGAGAAAAAACCTTTTGTTTCCTTACAGTGGGGGGCCAGATTTATCAGGAAAGGTTTCGTGGTATGAGATATGGTTAGGATTCTAAAAGAAAGTGAGTATTCTCATAAGAGAATGGAGAGTATAGTATTTCAGCATAGAGTATTTCCAGGAAGTAGTTTAGAGTAAAGAAGGGAGAAAAGTAAAGAAAGAAGGGAGGAACTATGGAAGGAAATAAAGAAAGATAAGAAGGAAGAAAAATAAGGAAGGGAAGAAAAAGGGAGGTAGGGAGAAAGATATGGAGAAAGAAAAGGTAAATGACTGGAAGAAAAATAAGAAGCAAGGAATAGAAGAAAGAAAGGTTCTAAGGAAGAAAATCAGAAGAAAGAAGGAAGGAAGGAAATGGACATTGATTGGAAGGGAGGCTGAAATTAAGCTCTGCCAATATAAGGTGCAGCAGACTGTGGAGGACCTTTAATACCACAAGAAGATTACTTTTTAGCTAATTGGAAGTTTGAAACTAGTTTTGATATGACAAGTGACATCAAAAGGAAACAAGCATTTATTAATTACTCACACAATCTGCAATTATAATTCATGTAATCACAATAATCCTGGTAGATAAAAGCTTATTATTATTCTTATTTTAAAATTGAGGAAACTGAGGTAGGCAAAAGATGAATGATTTACACAGGGTCATATAGCTAATAAATTTCTGAGGCATTTGGGACACAAAAAGTGAAAGATAGGTAATATTATTTAGTTAGAGCATAAACTGAATTGCAAGTCTGCCGATGTAGTCCTGTGCAGCAGGACTGTGGAGGACCTTTAATACCACACAAGCATTACTTTTTAGCTAATTGGAAGTTTTAAACTAGTTTTGATATGACAAGTGACACCAAAAAAATGATGCACGTCTCTCCTTTTGCTTCTTTTAAAGCTGCAACGAAGCTAGATGCCCTTAGACGACTAGTTGGCATTGACTTATAACAGTGAATAGGGAAAAAGAGAAACTTAAACTCTGGCTTCTTTAGCTGATATATTTCTGAGCCTCTGGGAAAACTTCACCAGTTTGTTAGCTTTGTTCATGACTGGCCTTTTCTGAGGGTATTCTTCCCCTACAGCTTCCCTCTAAGAGAAAGTGAATTCCTCTTTGGACAGCTCTTTTAGGTCAGCTCTTTCATCTAAAACTAGAAATGATCAGCCTGGGGCAGGAAAGAAATGGAAAGACTCAATCAGTCCCTATATTCTAGTGTTATGTGTGAGGTATGGTGGATTACAGGGGAAAATCAGGGTTAAACACATAGGAGAGACAAGGGCATTAATTGGGCTGCCAATGGATTGTACCTGCTTAAAATCTTTATCACCAAATCTGGGAATCAAAGGCAAATCTATTTTCTCAAAAATTCATACGGTAGGGTTAATATGGCTCCAGATTGCCTCTTTGGCTCTCCCTGAAGCAAGAATCTTAATTGGATATTCTATTTTGGTAATAGCTGCAGGAAATCCTGACCTTTAGTAACCTTCTTCATGCATAGCAAGGGCTATGTGTGGTTGGATAGATGAAGATGGTGTCATTGCTGCATGGTTGCTGATGGGTGCACAATTCATTGATGGTGAAGCCTGCCTGAAGCAGCCACTCAAGAGACTAGTAGAAAATTAGCTGCCTGGGGGAAAATAGCTTTAAATAAAAACAGAACAAAACTGTACTGGAACTCTGGGAGATGCTTTAAAGTGGTTGTTGAAGGGAAGGAATTGTCTAATAGTGAGCAGGTCTCCCAGGAGCTAATTATTCAGAGACTATAAGAAAGAAACTAGTAGCAGGGATGGTGGACTTTCTTTTGCTTCAGATGAGAAGCCTTTGAGTCTCGGGAGGATTAAAAGTTCAGGTGGCTTTAATTGTCAATTCAGTAGTGCTGATGGAGTAAACCCAACTGAATTACAAGAGTCAAGCCTATGCTCTAACCTCAAATCTCATGCCCAAAGGTAAGTTCCATCCAGAAGGGGTGAGATAGAATTTTAAATATTAGCCAATTGGGCTGAAAAGGAGAAACCACTTGAGAAAAGGCTATACTTGTGAATAGACACTAGGGCATTAATCAATTAATCAATAAGGGTTTATTAAGCATTTACCATATGTTGGGTACACTCTTTCTTCATGGCTATTCTCTGTGTTGGTTTTTTTCCTATTCCATTATAAAAATCCTCATTTCCAACTCATATTTTTTTATTTTTACTTCCTTACATTGAAAAGAAAACTTAAACTTCTTGTTATCTCATTATCTCTCCCCATTAGAAAAGTATATAACAAACAGTACCTCCTAACTCCTTCTTCTCACTCCATTGTCCAATTTTTTCCTTCATTTATTTTGAATTAAAATCTAAGTTAACTTTTAGAATAAAGTTTCTAAACCTGAGTCCATGAGCTTTTAAAAATATTTTGAAAACAATTTCAATGTAATTAATATTGCTTGAAATGCTACATATTTTACTTTGTCTATTTTAAAATATTATTCTGAAGGTCTCATAGCCTTCATAAAAGCCAGAATGCGTCATGACACACACACAAAAACATGTTTCATTGGAGACCTTCCTCTTTCACTTTTTTGAGATCTACTAAAACTCTTTGATTCTTCCTGCTTATGTATTATATCTAAAGTATATTTTAAAATTGGTGTAATAAAATGGAAATATCATTTATTTAAGAAGTTGTAAGTTCTCATCACTGACCCTAGGCAAATTATTTCCTCTCTCTAGGCCTATTTTCCCCTTCTGTACAATCAGAAGATTGGACTATGTGTTTTCTAAGGTCTCTTCCCACTTTTTTTCCTATAAATTTTGGAATAATCTCAGTAACAAGTCCTTCCCCTTTCCTGTTATACTTTAAGAGAGAGACAAAGACCATTAAATCCTTGAGCTGATCTGGGCTCCTAGAAGGAACAGGGGAGTTCCTTTCAACATACCTCTGAAGGACAGTTTGAGAAATCAAGTAACAACTGGCAGTATGGACAGAATAGTATAATACTAGAAATTCAAATGATTCAAATCCAATAAGATCAGGAATGAAACAAGGTTGCCCACTATCACCATTACTATTCAATATTTATTAGAAATGCTAGCTTTGGCAATAAGAGTTGAGAAAGAGATTAAAGGAATTAGAGTAAGTAATGAGGAAACCAAATTATCACTCTTTCTTGATGAGATGACGGTATACTTAGAGAAAACCAGAGATTCTACTAAAAAGTTATTAGAAATAATCCACACCTTTAGCAAAGTTGCAGGATACAAAATAAACCCACAGAAGTCATCAGCATTCTTATATTTCACTAACAAAATCCAACAGTTAGAGTTACAAAGAGAAATTCCATTTAAAGTAACTACTGATAGTATAAAATATTTAGGAATCTATCTGCCAAGAGAAAATCAGAAACTATATGAGCAAAACTACAAAATACAAATAAAGTCAGATCTAACCAATTGGAAAAATATTAAATGCTCTTGGATAGGGTGAGCAAATTTAATAAAGATGACAATACTACCTAAACTAATCTATTTATTTAGTGCTATACCAATCAGACTCCCAAAAAAACTATCTTAACGACCTAGAAAAAATAACAACAAAGTTCATATGGAAAGACAAAAGGTCAAAAATTTCAAGGGAATTAATGAAAAAAATCAAATGAAGGTGGCCTACCTGTACTAGATTTAAAATTATATTATAAAGCAGTGGTTACCAAAACCATTTGGCATTGGCTAAGAAATAGACTAGTTGATCAGTGGAATAGGTTAAGTTCAAAGGACAAAATAGTCAATAACTTTAATAATCTAGTGTTTGACAAACCCAGACTCAAGCTTTTGGGATAAGAACTCACTGTTTGACAAAATTTGCTGGGAAAATTGGAAATTAGTATGGCAGAACCTAGGCATTGACCCACACTTAACACCGTACACCAAGATAAGGTCAAAATGGGTTGATGACCTAGGCATAAAGAATAAGATTATAAATAAATTAGAAGAACATAGGATAATTTATCTCCCAGACTGTGAAAGAGGAAGGACTTTATGACCAAAGAAGAACTAGAGATCATTATTGATCACAAAATAGAAAATTTTGATTATATCAAATTGAAAAGTTTTTGTACAAACAAAACTAACGCAGACAAGATTAGAAGGGAACCAATAAACTGGAAAAACATTTTTACAGTCAAAGCTTCTGATAAAGGCCTCGTTTCCAAAATATATAGAGAATTGACTCTAATTTATAAGAAATCAAGTCATTCTTCAATTGGTCAAAGGATATGAACAGACAATTCTCAGATGAAGAAATTGAAACTATTTCTAGCCATAGGAAAAGATGCTCCAAGTCATTATTAATCAGAGAAATTCAAATGAAGACAACTCTGAGATGCTACTACACACCTGTCATATTGGCTAGAATGACAGGGAAAGATAATGTGGAATGTTGGAGGGGATGTGGGAAAACTGGGACACTGATGCATTTTTGGTGGAATTGTGAAAATATTTAGCCATTCTGGAGAGGAATTTGGAACTATGCTCAAAAAGTTATCAAACTGTGCATACCCTTTGATCCAGCAGTGTTACTACTGGGCTTATATCCCAGAGAGATCATAAAGAAGGGAAAGGAACCTGTATGTGCAAGAACGTTTGTCGCAGCCCTGTTTGTAGTGGCCAGAAACTGGAAACTGAGTGGATGCCCATCAATTGGAGAAAGGCAAAATAAATTGTGGTATATGAATGTTATGGAATATTATTGTTCTGTAAGAAATGACCAACAGGATGATTTCAGAAAGGCCTGGAGAGACTTACACGAACTGATGCTGAGTGAAATGAGCAGGACCAGGAGATCATTATATACTTCAACAACAATACTGTATGATGATGAATTCTGATGAATGTAGCCCTCTTCCACAATGAGATGAACCAAATCAGTTCCAATAGAGCAGTAATGAATTGAATCAGTTACACCCAGGGAAAGAACTCTGGGAGATGAATATGAACTACTACATAGTATTTCTAATCCCTCTATTTTTGTCCACCTGCATTTTTGATTTCCTTCATAGGCTAATTGTACACTATTTCAAAGTCCAATTCTTTTTGTACAGCAAAATAATTGTATGGATATGTATACATATATTGTATTTAAATTATACTTTAACATATTTAACAGTATTGGTCAACCTGCCATCTGGGGGAGGGGGTGGGGAGAAAGAGGAGAAAAGTTGGGACAAAAGGTTTTGCAACTGTCAATGCTGAAAAATTACCCATGCATATATCTTGTAATTAAAAAGGTATAATAAAAATGATTATGGGAATTTTTGGACACTATGACAAGTTACTGTGATTTTAGGAGGATTCTCCTCCTAAAATAATGTTATCTCTGAGTATAATTATAGAATCACAGATCATCTGAGTTGGAAAGGATCTTAGAGGTCATCTAATCCAACTCACTTCTTAGAGATCTTCAATCCAAGGCAAGATGATCACTATGTAGTATGATAGTGAGTGAATATCCTTTTCAAGTAGAGGTTTGCCTAGATGGCTACTGAAGTACCTTCTAAGTCTTAAATTTTATACTTCTGTTTAATGTAGGAAAAAAGTGATCTTTCCAAGATCACACAGATGGTAAGTAGCAGAACCAAAGTTTGACACATGTTCTTTGACTTTAAATCAAATCATCCTCCCTGCCCCCTTACTATAGCACACTTTCGTTACTATGAGGCTCAGTGGGATTCAGCAGTGATACAACAAATGTAATTATACTTTTGCTTTCTGAAAAGGAAAGTTGCATAACAGAAATGGCAGTAGATGGAGGACTCCAATAAATAATGATAAGAAAATTCAGATGATGATCTGAAGGACTTTTTATTTTTGAAAAAAGTCAGAGAAAATTGGGAAGGGGAAATATAGGAAAATATTAAGAAAGGTTAAAAAAAATATGGAGGGCTCACTTTGAAGAATAGCTCAATCAAAAAAAGAAAATTACTCTCTATACTCCAGAACTTTAGAGCTAATTAAATAGTCTTTAAATATATAGAAGGAAATATCTGTTATGAAAACCAAGAAGAATAAAGGATCTGAGGAGTTAGAGAAGAGTCTTGACATATGATCGAGCTTTGGAATTGAAAGAGACCTTAAGGACCAGTTAAATGGATTAATTAATCCATTTCTATTCATCAAACTGATGAGGAAACAGGACCATAAAAGTACAGTGACTTGTTCAAAGTAATACAAGTACAAGAATTTGATTTTCTGAATGCAAATCTAGGATTCTTTCACTGAATCATATTGATGCAAACCTTGTATATATCATGGTTTATGAGATTGGCAGAATGTCCCATGGAAGAGGAAGGAGGAAAGGGCCATTGAATGTACAGAACTATGAAATAAATTAAAATTTCTTTATAAAGAGGTATGAACCAGATAGATAAACAAGCTGCTGATTTTGAATTAATAATGTTGTGGACTCATGTATTTTCAGATTTGGATTCATCCAAGAAGAAAAGAGAACTAATGGTGAAGATCTATTTAGTAAAACTAAATCAACTATTTTTTGACTTGATAACTATAGAATGATCTACTGCCTTACAAAGCTGTATGCATTCAAGATAACAAAGATCTTCTTAAAACTTGTCAAATAGATAACTATTACCAATTATGGGTGCCTCAAATTGGGATATGAACACAGATACTTTGATTGAAAATCTATGGTTCTTTTCATTTGCTTTTTCAGACAGCTAAGAATAGATATCTGAAGGTTAAAAACAAAATCAATTCATGCAGGGGTAAAATTTGGAATTATTTAAGGAGGAAGATCTGGAAGTTCAGCAAATTGCAAACTAGCTTCAATTTTTTAAAAGACATATGCAGAAAATGGAAATAAGGAAAAGTAATAATTAATTTATTAATCATTAAGTATTTATTAGGCAATGATTGTGTTCCAGTGAAAAGCAAAAATAGTTCCTCTTTTGCTAAATCCTTAGATTTTAACTGGAGAGAAAGCATAAACCAATAGAAGTATATGGAACACATATATAAAACAAACATAAACTTATTGGGAGTCAAATTAGTGAGAGAAGTTTAGAACCAAGAAAGCCTCATGCAGAATATTTCTCCTGAGATGAATCTTGAAGTAAACCAGAGATTTGAAGAGGTGGAGGTCAGAAGGAAATGCATTCTAGGTATGAGGAATACCCCTGCAAAGATGTCAAGGTGGAAAATAGGATGTTGTGGATAAAGCCTAGAAAGGAAGCAATTTTTCTTTTCTTGGCAAGATAAGGGAAGAGAATAGAAAAATAGGATATGGTCAGATTATGAAAAGCTGAGATGATTTCATGCCAATTTAGATTTACTTTCCTTTTTAATTTTCTTCACAGGGATACTGAAATGAGCATGGAAATGTTAAAGATATAGTTTACTTAGATTTTTAACAAAGTATTTGAAATATCTCATTTTTCTTATGGAAGGCATTGAGGAATAAACCAGTAATATTCATATAACTATATTTGGAATTGTTTAAATGGCAGACTTAAAGGGAGAGGACAAATGGTATATTTGATAAGGCCTTAGAGTTGTAGTTTGAATGTAGTATAAAGCAACAGCTCTGACTTTAAGAGGAGTTGAGTTCAAATCTAAGTTTAGACAATTATCTGTGTGACAATTTCAATTGCCTCAAAAAGGAATCTTGCCTAATATATTGACAAACTGTCCTTAAGTCCCTGGATATAAAATGAGGTGGCTAGAGAAGATGGTTTCTAGGTTGTCTTCCAGTTTTAAATTTATAATTCTATGAAAGGATATTTAATAATTGTTTGTTGGCTATGTGGCAGATATCCACAGTGTATGTCTCTGTACTTAGGTTTATGCTGTTTAACATTTTTATTAATGATTTGCATAAGTGCATAATTGCTATCCTTACAAAATGTATAGGTGAGGTAAAGCTAGGAGTGTTAACTAACACAGGGGATGATAGAGACAGATTCTAAAAAGAACTTGATAGGCTAGAACATTGGGGAAAATGTAATATGATGAAACTCAATGGAGATAAATGCAGAGTCTTATATTTGGCCTCAATAAATTGACTTCACAATTTTGATAGAAGGAACATGGTTAGACAGCAATTCATTTGAAAAATATCTGCAGTTTTAATGGCTTGCATGTTTAATATGAATTAACAATGTGACAATAGTGAAGAAAATGACTTGAAGCAATCTTAGGTTATGTTAAGAAATTTGAGGATTCCAGAAAGATGAAGATGATGATTTGTATTCTCTCTTGAGCAGTGTACATTTGAGTATAAGATTCCAAACTTGTCATCACAATTCAGGTGAAAACAGAAGTCAGGATAGTGAAAGATCTCCATTTTGTTTTATATAAGGATTCTTAAGGAACAGGGAATGCTTGATCTAGAAAAGGAAAGACATGGACTTGAGTGTGAAAATCTGATGCATGTGTTAAAGCATTTGAAAAACTTTCACAAGGAAGAGGGATTCTTTTTTTCTATATGACTTTGAAAGGCAGAACTAAAAGTAATTGGTACATGTTACAAAGTGGCAAATCTGAATTTTACACAAAGAAAATCTTATTAATTGTTGGTGTTATTCTATAGTGTAATGAAAAATGTTTTGGAGGTGGAATTCACTAGAATTCTTCAGATTGAGGTGGAATGACCAATTGTCTTTTTGGTTATAAAGAAGATGCTTATTTAGGTATGGTTTGCATTTCTACTGATCTGCATTCCAGATTTGAAATGCTATGATTTTCAAAACAAGATTGAGATGGAAAAAAAATGAAACTGGTAGATAAGGGGAAAAAACTGGGTATTCATGATGTGTGAGAGAAAAAAATAAAACAATGCCACAGGGTGATAGGTAGCAGAAAATAGCTTGAAATTTTAGCTACTGTGTTCTGGGACATTTGCAGAGATGGGTGTCTAATTGAATAGAGAGATTAGGTCTTTGGTCTCCACCCTATTGAGCTCACCACTGGAACACCATGTTCAATTTGAACTGTTAAGGAGTTGAAAATAAGTTGGAAGAATTCCAGAGGGGGAAAACCCAACAATAGATGTGATTAAAAAAGACAAGGAGAGAGGAATTTAAAGTAGCAATCTTTAAAGCTGGAAAAATGACAACTAAGAAGAAATACAAAAATATTCTAGAAATTACAAAGCAAGCAAGCAGAAAAAACAAGGGCAGAGGATTAGTTTAGTCTGGTTTAGCTTTGACATAAACAAGGAGAAAAAGGCAGTGTTGTGGAATGTAAGGAACAGAGAATCAGGAGTCAGAGGATCTGGGTTTGAGTGTGGGTTCTACTATTTGCTACCTATATGATCTTGTAGAAATCATTCAATTCTTTTTATTTCAAATCTTTAAAGGAAGAGGATTGGTTAAATAAACTCTTTTATATCTTCTATCTAGAATTCTATACTTCTAAGTATAATACTAATATGTTGTACTCTATCATGGAGCCCTCATTTCTCTTTCTTTTTCTTTCTCCCACCTCCCTCTCTGTTTCCTTCTATGTTGATTTACTCAACCCAATCTTCCCTGACAATGACAGGTCTGGATTACCAGAAAATGATCACCGTATGAAAACAATTCGGATTCTTTCAAGATCTAAAGTTTATGTTGGGATTTGGGAGAGAGGATATATGTTCTACTTGCCTTATACAAGCTCCCCTTGGTATCCCTAAAGTCTACAGAAAAGCAATCATTCACAATGATGATATCACTAATTTTTTGGGGGGGGACAGTCCTTAATAGTATTTTATTTGTCCAAATACAGGTAGAGAAAATTTTCAACATTTATTTTTGTAAAACTTTGTGTTCCAAATTTTCTCCCTCCCTCCCTTACTTTCCCCTCTCTAAGACAGCAGCCAATCTGATATAGGTTAGATATGTGCTATCCTTTTAAACATATTTCCATATTTGTCATGCTATGCAAGAAAAACCAGAGCAAAAGAAAAAAAATGAGAAAGAAAAGCAAAACAAAACCAAAAAACACAAAAAATGAAAATAGTATGTTTTGATCCACATTCTGTCTCCATATTTTTCTCTTGCTGTGGATGGCATTTTCCATCACAAGACTATTGGAATTGCCATCACCACATTATGAAGAAGAGTCAAGTAAATCACAGTTGATCATCATATAATCTTGTTACTCTGTTCAATGTTCTCCTAGTTTTGCTCACTTTACTCAACATTAGTTCATGTAAGTCTTTTCAGGTTTTTCTGAAATTAGCCTGCTCATTTTACAAAACAATAATATTCCATTACCTTTGTATACCATATCTTAATTGATGTCTCAATTTCCAGTTTCTTGCCACTACAAAAAGAGCTGCTACAAACATTTTTGCCTATATAGGTCTTTTCCCCTCTTTTATGATCCCTTTTAGTTATAATAGATCCAGTAGTGAGACTGCTGGATCAAAGGGTATGCATAGTTTTATAGCCCTTTGGGCATAGTTCCATATTGCTCTCCAGAATAGTTGGTTCATTTCATAATTCTACCAACAATGTATTAGTATTCCAATTTTCCCACATCCCCTCCAACATTTATTATTACCTTTTCCTGTAATCTTAACCAATCTGAGAGAATACTAGTAACTTCAAAATAAAAATTTGTTTAGTAAATATACTAAGTAAAAATGTTCAATTTGAATATAACATGGTTACTCAATGTAAACCATGTAGAAAGAATCACTGTATCATAATCCATACTTAAACAACTTATTTTCTTCCATCAATTCACATACTATCCATAGGAAAAAAGTAGGCATATATCTACAGAAACACAGCAAGGAGACATGAATGAGGATAACTCATAATTTTGTACAGCAAATCTTGATGTCATTTGCCACTTTATGGAATAATCTCTATCTCATGAAACCATTTCTCTTCTAACTGTTCTTCTTTGAATTCACTGTAATTGCTGGCATATCTTTTTTTCCTACTGATCTCAGAAACCTGATAAACTAGTGACAAGTCCTTTTTACTCACAACCATCTTTTAAGGAAAATGAGGTATCATTATTTATCATAATTATAAAATTACTTTGCCAGAGAACTGAAGAACTCCTTAATTTTATATTTTAAGTTAAGCAATGCAGAAAAACCCAAGCAGTTCCTCACTCAGTTAAACTGATACTGTATTGTTCAATCAACATCTTTTCCCAGCAAAGCAGAAATAATAGCAAAACTCCTCAGGTTGGCTCCCTGTGCAATGCACACAAAGTTCACCTAGATCTTCACTCAACAGGGTGCTTCATTGTCTAGTCAACTTTATCTTAAATTTAAAGTAGCAGAAGTCTCTTTACTCCTTACTTCTTCTGACACAGGAAGGGGACAGGTGAGAACAATCAGGCAGTACTGAGAAGTTTCACTTTTCTCAAATTGTAAATGATACTCAAGGTCAATAGTTGAAACTGCCACAGAATTTAGATCTCTAGCCTTTTCTTTAGAAAATTTCTGAAAGAATCCCTTTGTTCCAATTAACACTCTTTCCAAAATAATACCTAAATTCTTCCTGTTCCCTGAAAACATCTTTTAACTCAGTCCTTGCTTCCTTCTTAACTGTACCTGCTATTGCAGGATACTTCAGCACTCTCATTGATTCAGATCAGAACCTCCTGGTGCTCAGTGACTTATCTTTCCCTTATGAGGCAAAACTGATAAAGTTCAACTCTCTTTTAGTTATGAAACTAACATTCTTTAATTCACCATGACATAGTTTACAACCCGAAATTTTAAACTGTAGGCCATAAGCTCATATGGAGCATCATAACTGAGTGTAGACACTGTGAAGTTATGATTTATTATCAGCAAATGGATTTGTATTTTTGTTTTGTATAGCTATTTTATATACCTATATAACTGGCATCATTTGTTTGATTTGTATAGCTATTTTATATATCTATATAACTGGCAACATATAAGAATTTTGGGGCAATAAGAGGTTGTGAGTGGAAATGAATTAAGAAGTACTGGTTTACAAATGGTTATCACTTTAAGGATTTTAACTTCTCAAGTTCTAAAAAATAATTGCATGCAAATGAGCCGAGGGATCTCAAAGAATTGAAGCCTCAGCCATTTTTTTCTCTTCAAATAAATCTTCTAAATTTTCTATACATTCCTCCTACTAGTCTGTGACTAATATAGTAATAAGAAAAGAAAACCGAAATACCTTATAATAAATTTAAAAGTTTTCAATGCAAATTCTATTATTCTCTTTTTATGCAACTGAACTATTCACATAGAAAAGAAACTAATTTATTTTTCAAAGGTTGAATTAATTCATTTTTTCATTTTGCTACATTTCTGCTCCCTTTAACAGTCTAACTGTTCATATATGAAAGAAGCTGTAATTAATACAGGTAACATATGGGGAAAGAGAAATCTTTTAATTGCCAGTGATTTCTTTCTAAACAATTTTCCCCTTTGGAGTTATCTATTTCAGAAACTCAGAGTATTTCAACATAAATAGAACAAAAAAAGAAGTACAAGAGCAAGAAAAGAAGTCATTTGGCCTTCATATTTCTTTTTTTTTAAATAGCTATGATCAAAGAGGAAACTTTGACATATATGAAGAATGGACATTTTGATTTTCCTCCTCTTTCATATTAGCTTTAAATGGCATTAGTTTGAATTTTCTGTCACTTTTTGTCCCACTTAAAAATTAAACTTTGAAAAAGCTAAATAGGTTTTCCATTCAAAGGGGCAAACATATTTTTTTTTTCCTTCCCCAGCACTTTTTCTGTCTGACTTGGGTTCTGGGATCTAGTCCAAGGATTCCTAGTGTTCTGTGGACATGTGCCAACAGCATCGGCAAGACACTGCACATTTCCTTATCTAAGGAGGCAGCAAACAAATGCTGAAATGCTTAGGCAGAACTAAGTTCCTTTCATTTTATCTTTGCCTGATTTTTTTTCAGTGTCATCCTTTTGTAAGCAAAGCTCTGTCTCTGCAAGAAGCTGTATAGAGAAGGCCTGGTGGAGGATTACAAACTAGCCAATCAGCACTCTCCATTCCCAGGCCTGAGCTTGACTGTAATGAGCCTGTGTAGATGGAAGGAGGAAATATACTCCTTGCTCACCCGAGCTTTGGGTCCATTTCTTTACTAATGAGGCAGCACTGACAATTTACTGCACAGAGGCCACAGGCTGATAGATGCTGCTTAATTTTAAGGTGTTACATAAAAACCCAAGGAAATGAAGAGAATAAGAACCTGAAGAGTTTTAAAGTGTTGAATGGAGTTAAAATTGCAGGAGGGAATAATTATTCAAATTTCTATATTGCTCTAAGTCCAACCTTGTCAAGTAGGCAGTGCAAATATTATTAGACTAGATTTACAGATGAGGAGACTGAAACTCAGAGGAATGAAGTGATTTTTACATGGTCACATAGTAAAGTGTTCCAGTCAAGATTTAAAATCAGGTTCATTGACAAAAGGGTCTGGTACTCTTCACACTATCTCCAGAGACAAGAAGATACTGTCAAATGTGAAGATCATTTAGAAACTTGTGAATTAAAAGCAAATAAACAAACAACCCCCCAAAATAATGACAAAAACAACAATTAGACTTCAAATGCACTTTTTGTGTATGTACTTGACAGCCAGGAAGAATATGGAAAATAATGATAACACCTGACTTTTATATAGAAAGTTTAGGTTGACTGTGTGTCTTAGGAGCACTTGACTCTCCTACTTGTCTTTCTCATGCACTCAGTCTTCATCTGTATTCTACAGTTCTTAGCTTGGCACTTATAGTCATTGCCCCTGAAAAGTAGGTTGCCACATATACATGAATGTATGAATTGTTAAACTGGGGCCAGGCTATAGAGAGGCCTGAGATTCAAGCAGATAATTAATTACATAGGGCAGTAGTTTGCAAACTTTTAAGTCTTAGGACCTCTTTATATTCTTAAAGATTCTTAAATTCTCTTCCTTCTTCCTCCAAAAAACTTTTATTGATATGGGTTATATCTATCAATAGTTATCATATTAGGAATTAAAATATCAGCATAAAAATAGTTTTTTTTAACCTCACAAATCACATGAAAGTATCTTTGGAAATAAAAAGGATCCCAAGATCTTATTTTGAAAATTTAAGTTGTTGAGTTGATAATGGCATGATGAATATTGCTTGGGGGCTATTCATCTTTTCATTATGTGATTGTGAACAGAAAGCTGGACATGGGATCAGACATTCCTGGGTTTATTTAAATCCTCCCCTTGACTATACTGACTGTATGATACTAGGCATATCAAATAATCACACATTGTCCCAGGTGATTCTCTAAGATAATAAATTATAAGAGAGAACCTGATCTCCATTGATGGAAGTTTTTTGTTTGCTTGTTTTAACAAGGAAGATCCAGAATGCTTCCTCAATTCACCCAGCTCCACCCGTCAAAAGTCTTGCATCAACATAGAATGGCTTAGAGGAAGATTGTAGTAGTCAGAGAGTCAAGGTTTGAGTTTATTTCAGAAATCTAGAATGAGATAGGTAGTCTGGGATGAGATGATAATGATCTGGGTAGATAAGGATGATATAAATGAAAAAAAAGCTGAGAATCCACAATGAATTGTGAAAGCAGAAATGATTAAAAAGACAATATCCAAAGAGATATCAACAATAAAAAGAAATATCCAAAGTTTTCTAGACTTGGAATCTTGAATAATGATAGTAACATTGATACAAACTGTGAATTTAGAAAACTGAGCCAATTTCAGGATGAAGGTTTCTTAGACATGTTGAATTTAGGATCATAGAAATGCCTTGTAGAGAGCTGGAAACAAGAGACTAAAGGACAGGTGAGGATCACAACTGGCAAAATAGATGCCATTAGCACAGTTACTAGTAGAAACTATGAGAGTCAATGAAATCTCCAAGAGAATAAAGTTGTCGTTGTATATCCTTACTTCTCAAAGAGAAACAATGACATCTTGGGGTGATGACAGCTTGTGCACTGGATTGTGAGGCAGAAAGTTGTCATCATCTCTTTTTTCTAGTGTCATTGAAAATCAGTGGCAAGAAAAAAGTCAAGATAACTATCCCTACCCCAGAATGCAATGGATGACCTTGATGTTCTCATGTGCTAGTTCCATAGCAGGGTGGGAGAAGTCTTCACTTGCTTGGGGTAGATATTCTCCTAAATAACCTAAGTCTGAGGCCTGTAAGTTACTCTCAGCCTGGTCTGGCTTATCTACTGAGACAATCCTAGTAGGGTGGGACTGCTCTCACCAGAGCTACTAGTCCCCTCTGAATATTCCATACCATCCAAGGGAATAATAATAGCATTGAGGGAACGAGAAATAGTTAACATGTGTATAATATTTTAAGTTTTGTGAAGCAATTTATATATCTTTTTTCATTTGATCCTCAGAGTAGCATGATAATGGTTTTATCAGTAGTATAATATCATGCTATTATATCATGATATTATCATTATTTACATATGAGAAAACTGAGCCTTAGAGAAACTCACTAATTTGCCTGGAATAAATGTCTAACACAGGATTTGAGCTAAGTTCTTCCTGAATCTGAGTTTATTACTATATTCACTCATCTACCTATGTATCTACTTATAAAATTAGAGGGCTAAGACTAAGGAGAAACTTGGAGAACATCTATAGTTAAATAGTGAGGGGAGAACTGCAAAGTGGTAGAACAAAGAAAATGTTCTGTCACAAAACACAAAGGAAGTTAATTTTAAAGAATGTGTGCCAGAGGGTAAATGGTGGTGTGTGTCATAAAGAATTTATACAGGATAAAGACTGAGAAAATGCCATTGGAGGTCACAAGAGACTTTTAAGAAAACAGTTTCAATAAATTGGTGCTGAAGGAGGCAGTGTGGTTCACCAAAAAGAAGTTAATAGTAGGTAGAAAATAGAGATTATCTAGGTCAAGCTGTTGCTATTACAGATGAAGAACTTAGTACCCAGAGAAGGGAAATAGGTTGTTGAAAATTCTACAATTAGTTACTAGTAGGCCTAGGATTTTTTTTTTTTTTTTTTTTTTTTTCTGAGGCAACTGGGGTTAAGTGACTTGCCCGGGGTCACATAACTAGGATGTGTTAAGTGTCTGAGATCAGATTTAAACTCCTGACTTCAGGAGTCTCTATCCACTGCACCACCTAGTTGCCCCTAGGCCTAGGATTTTAAAAACAGTGTGTTCAGCTCCTAATTCTTTATCTTTTCCACTGTCCATCATGATTTTTGAAAGGCAGCTGTAATGTATGCTAAAAAAGGGACCTCTCTTTGTAGATCAAGGAACTGACAGACTCTTAGAAAAGTAAGCAACAAAAGGCTTTTTGTGGAAAAGAACTTTTGATTCTCAAATGCACCAAAGGTTAGTCAAAAAATAAAGTCTCTAGCCATGCATTATTCTGATAGAATTATAATTTCAAGTATTAGTCACTTTGGTAATAAAATGGCTAACAGAATTATTGTTTTTAAATGTATATATTGGAAAACTATTATTAGCATATCAAGTGGAAATGTTCACAGGCAAGAAATTCCATACTTCTTATAAATCACTGTAGGTAAATGAGAAAATAAGTAGGATTATCTGACTGGATTTTGAAGAGCTAGCTGTGTAGTTTGTGAAAATAGAATCTTGTTGGGAATTAATTAAGTAAACCAAAGTTAAAACCTTATTATACATAAAAAGATAAAATACTGATTTGAATGCAAAGACATTTTCCCTTTGAGAGAGAACCATGAGATGCTTTTGTGTCCACTGAATAAAATCGACATGGATTAATTTTTGAAAATGCCACATGGATAACATAAGAACTTTAAAACTCTTTAATGGAATAGAAAAGAGACAATGTACGTGTAATGGAGTAATAGATTGGAATTGTCATTTATCAGTTTTCTTTTGGTGGCTTTTGATTGTACCCTCTATGTAGGGTAAGAACTGTTAGGACTGAGACTAATACAGTGCAAAGAGAATTGTATTTACATTTATAAACCTGGGTTTGAATCTCAGCTCTACCATGTACTGGTATTATCTGAGAGAGTCACTTAATCTCTCAGTTTTTTATATTGTATATAAATATATAAAACATATATATATATATATATATATATATATGTCATCTATAAAATAAGGGAGTTGAGCTAGATGACCTGTAAGGTATCTTCCATCTCAGTGTTAGGTTTGGGATAAACTACTCCAACTATCAGTGTGAGACATTGTTATAAATTACAAGGGACTAGGAGGAGGAACAGAAAAAAAACCCCAAAATAAGTGATTTTCAGAGAGTCCTTAGTTTGAATCCTATCTCTCTTTTTCAGACACCAATTAACTGGCAAGTCAGAATTTAGTTTACAGATCACTGGAAAGAATATTAGTTTTGGAGTCAGGTAGATGATCAGGATTTTAATATTGCTTTTATCAGTTATTTCTTGTGTGATCTTGGGAAAGTCATTTAAGTTCTCTGGCTTCAGTTTTTTCACTGGACTAGTTGACCTCTTTCAACTTCACCATTTTTATTTATAAAAATGGCAATACTAATACTTATAGTATTTATTTTTATAAGGTTCTCCTATGAATAAGATAAAAATATGTTGAGTAGTCCTCAAATTTTAAAGAATTCTATGTGTCACTTATTATTTTTTTGGATGAGATAGATTTTTGATCAGTAAATTCCTTCCACTAATGCAATACTACAATTATTCTTAGAGAACCTTGAGTGATGAGACTTACTAGGTGTCACACAGATAGTATTTGTCAGCAGAAGGACTTAAATCCAGATGTTTCTGATTTGGAATCTGGTCCCCTATTCACTGTTCTATATTGCTTTGCATAGTTACTGTCATTACCACCAGTAAAGAAATAAACTCAAACTGTCTTCTTATTATAAGAGCTGATCTAGGGCTTGGAGCCCTGGTGAACAGTGATTTCAGAATCTCTGTATAACACACATGAAAAATGCATCAACTTACGCAAAACCTAATTTAGGCTGCTGCAAGCTCAGCAACATGACCATGTTCTCCAAGCCCAACATGCATGGGGAGGGATAGAATGAGTACATAATTTAAACTCTGAGATTTAATAGGAAGTATTTAGGAATAAAACGAAAAGGCTGCCCTCCCTCATCCCTATTTTTCAGTGTCAAATTACAACTAACCCTTGCTACCTGAAGGCTAAATATGGTTCTCTCTTGCTCTAGGGTTATTTCTGAAATATATTAGATTAATACTTAGCTTTTGGCAGCAGTTTCCATATGCCAGCCTTTGGACCTTCTATTTGCTGTGTGGACCCAACATAACCTTTAAGGTCTATGGTATATGTTTGTAGGATTGTTGGGTCTCCCCTACATAATTTTATGTAAACAGGAGAAAATCATTCAACAACTCAGACACTACAGTTTACTAAGAGGGGAAAAAAAAGACATTTTTTTGGCTATGTGAAGAGGTATCACTGTATAATAGAAAAAGCATTGGATTAGGAGTCTAAGCTCTTGGATTTCAATAAAGCATTTGCTACTTACTATTGTATGTTCTTAGTCAAGTAATTACCCGACTCTGGTCTTCAGTTTGCTCATCTTAAAAATGAATGTGTTTGGATATAGGTTGTGCTACCAACATTTTCCAATAGTTGAAGCCATCTTAAAATAAAATGGAATACCTTGGGAGTGAAAGTCTTTATGCAGAGCCTAGATGATCACTTCTTATGTTATGATATTTCTCTGCAGTATGGATTGCCCTTTGCAGTCCCCTTCCAGCTCTTCAATTCTATTATAATCTAATTATAAAAGAGAAAATAACATTTTTCATTGATGATAATATAACCCTCAAATACTTGCTGCATAGAAAACAAAGATCCTGGGGGAATTAAAAACAACAAAAAGATGAGTTAGACATGGTTCCTATTTTCAGGAGGTTTATAATCTAGCTAGGGAGATGATATGTATACCAATTACTTCCACTGAGGCTATCACAAATGCATAGATACAGAGATTTGCTGATAGGAGGAAAGGAAAAATAACATTTAGTTGGAATAGTGAAAAGGATTAGGGATATCTTCATGGAAGGTCTGATGTTTGACCTAAATGCTGAAGAATTATAAAATCAATTTTTAACAGCCACTTTCAAGTTCCCTCCATTTCTCTTTCCTGTTGGCCACATTTTCTTTTTCTCTTTGTCTCATTCTGTTTCTCCAGTTATAAAATTATCTTAGTGGCTCACTGTAGTAGTCTCTTCTTCTTTTTCTTCTCTGCAATTCCCCATCCTTTACACTGATTCCTGAGAATGGGCTCTTTGGACTGACATTTTTTTCATTTATTTTATCTCTTCACTTCTCAGAGTTAGGGATAAAATTAAAAAGGAGGAAGGCAGGAGGCTAGATCATTTTTTTGGAAATTGTGAAATAATTTAATGACATTGTGGCTGTCCTTTTAAAAATTCAAAAACTGGTTTTTAAAATCAATATGATTTTGGTATTGAATGGTCACAGGAATTGGAAATAATAATCACCTTGAAGGCAATAGCAAAGTTTGTGGTAGTGGTGAGCAAGCCAAAGCCATGACAAATAAGGTATTAAAAAGGGAAATTGGAGTAAAAATATCATTAAATAAATAAAGGAGCAAAGCACAAACTTAACTGGTCACAGGATTAGAGTCAAGTATGACTGAGATCACTACAATTATTCTACTGGCATTATATTGAGGAAGTCCTAAACCCCCAACATTATATAGAATTTCTGTAATGCATTTTGGGAGACATAGACAAAAGCTGCCTAGTATATATGGCTTTAGGATAAAGATCATGGGGGAAAAAAAAGAGCTTCCTTGATCAGATCAGAATTCAATTTTATATTGAGCAGTTAGTGTCTTGGTATATGCAAAACTTGTTATTACTGTGTAAGCCTAATGTTCACTTTTATAGCCATTTATTTTCTTGAACAGGATAAATGTAAATGAAAGAAAAACCAAAAACAAACTCAAAATGCTCCAATGTAATTTCTTTTTTCCCTTACTTCCTTTGTTCTTTTTTTTTCCTTCATGGCTTCCTCAAACTCTCCTTCCCTTTCTACTTTTCTTAATTTCTTCTTCCCTTCTTATTTTTCTCTTTCCTTCCTTTCTTTCTCTGTGTCTCTTGTCTCCATTTCCATTTCTATCTCTCTCTGTCTATTTCCATTTTAAGAGCCCAAAATGCTCTGTGAAATTTACTTTAAATTTGAACAACTACTATGTAGTTTACTACTATAGTGCTTTAAAGTTTATTAACATATGTTTACAGTAACTGAGAGGTAAGAAGATAAGTCATTATTACTTAACAGATAAAAGGACTGAGGATTTGGAGTTTAAGTGACTTGTCCAAGTTAATCACCTCAAAAATTTCAGAGAAAAGATTTGACACAGTTTTCTCAATCCAAATCCTACTCTTTCTATTATACTGTATCATCTCTTATGGCTAAATGCATAAAATATTGAATTTTTTTTCATGAATATTTAGTGATCTATTCCTCAATTTAGGGAGATTATAGGATTCATGTATTTTCATCAGAAATGATTGGAAATTCACTATTTCATTGAATGTCAATCTTTTCCCCTGAAAAATAATGCTTAATTTTGCTGGATAATTGATTCTTGGTTGTTGTCCAAGTTGCTTTCCCACCAGAATATCATATTCCAGGGCCTCCAATCTTTTAATGTGAAAACTGCTAGGTCCCGGGTAATCCTGATTGTGGCTCCTTGATATTTAAACTGTTTCTTTTGAACTGCTTGACATATTTTCTCTTTCTTCTTATAATTCTGGAATTTAGCTTATAGAAAACTTTGAAGTTTTCATTTTGGAGTTTCTTTCAGGAGGGGTCAGTGGATTGCTTCAATGACTATTTTGCCCTCTGGTTCTAAGACATTAGTGCAGTTTTCTTTTATGATTTCTGTTTTTGTTTATTTTTGCTGAGGCAATTGGGGTTAAGTGACTTGCTCAGGGTCACACTTCCTTGAGTGTCTGAGACTCAGATCCTCCTGACTTCAGGGCTGGTTCTCTATCCACTGTGCCACCTAGCTGCCCCCCCCCCACTCCATCCTTTTTATGATTTCTTGAATGACATTATTCAGCCTCCTTTTTCATCATGGTTTTCAGGTAGTCCAATAATTTTTAGATTGTCTCTCCTGAATCTATTTGTTTTTTCAATGAGATATTTTGCATTTTTTCCTGTTTTTTTTTTCCTTTTTAAAAATGTTGTTTGACTGATTCTTGATGTCCCATTGAGTCCTTCACTTTCATTTGTCCAATTCTAATTTTAAGTGAAATATTGTTTTTGTTTAGCTTTTTTGCCTCCTTTTACATTTGGACAATTGTATTTTTAAAGGGGTAGTATTGTTCGGTGGATTTTTCCTCCATTTTACCACTTCTATTTTTTAAGGAGTTACTTTCTTTTTTGTTTCACTAAATCTATTTTTTAAGACTTGTTTTATTCTGTTTTGGTCATGTATACTTATTGTGTATCTAATTTATATTTTAATGTATTTAACATCTACTGGTCATCCTGCCATCTAGGGGAGGGGGTGGGGGGGTAAAAGGTGAAAAATTGGAACAAGAGGTTTGGCAATTATTAATGCTATAAAGTTACCCATGCATATAACCTGTAAATAAAAGGCATTTAAATTAAAAAAAAAAAAAAAAGACTTGTTTTATTCAGTCAATTTCTGTGTTTCCTTTTCCAAACTATTGACTCTTCAAAACTTTCATAATTCTCTTGTATAACTCTCATTTCTTTTCCCCTTTTCCTTTCCATCTCTCTTTAAAGATCCTTTTTGATCTCTTCCAAGAGAACTTTTTGAACCTGAAACCAGTTCATATGCCCCTCTGACACTTTGCCTGTTGGCATTTCGTCCTTGATGTGCTCTCCTGAATTTCTATTCTGATCTTCCCTGACTTCATAGTAGCTCTCTCTGGTAAGGACACTTTTTGCTTGTTTTCTCATTTTAAAAAGTTGAGTTTTGCTCTTACGGCACAGGGGAGATTATCTCTTTTCTTTTGCAGAGTGACAGAGACCCTTCACTGACTATACTGGAACTGGTGATGCTGCAGGCTTTCCCACTGCACTGGTAAGCCTGGCCAAGTCCTGCCTATGATTCTTGGATTCAGGGGCTTACAATTTGCCTTCTGTGATTGCCTTGGAGGTCTTACAGCTGGCCTGCTACTCCACTGGCTTTCTGAACCAGGCCAGAGTAGCCAATGCTGTTGTAGTTTGACAAAGAGCTTCCCACTGGATTCCCAGCCCAGGGCCTACCTGAACCATGCCTGTACTGTGTTTGTAGGATCTATCATTCTAAAATCCATTAAAAGGTTTGATCTAGGCATTGATACTGATGGAAGCTGTAGAGAGCTTAGGCAATGTCCTGTCTACTTTCTGCCATCTTGGTTCTGCCTCTTTCCCCTACCATGTAAGAATGTCAAAATCTTTCTTCTTCCCTCCAGTCGTCAAACTTGCCCACTACAGTATCTCAAAATTATAACTGGAGCTACTCCTCTGGGTTGTTTTAATTAAAAAAAAAATATTTTTAAGCACCTACTATTTGCAGCATATTTGTTAGATACTGACAGTAATACCAGAATTATACAGCAGAAGCCCTTGACTTTATTGAAGTTAATCTAAAGTCTTTTATGACTATAACATTGTTTCTACAAGTCCCTGATTAAAATGTTAAAATGTTACTTAGAAGGAATTAGTATTAATTCCTTATTACCTTATTACACAGTTCCATTGTAAAAACCTATAAGGCCATGGGACTAGTTGGGGCTCTGCAATTTTGCATGGTGAGAAGTATGAACCTATTGGGTGATAAATTAGAAGTGCACACCCAAGTACATTGACTAATGTGTTGCAAAAAAATGAGGGAACTTAGCACCTACTATGATCTTAAGGGAGAGGTTAAAAGTGCCCTGACAGAGTTGGACATTGATGTTATATTTAACAGCTTTGTAGTTCATAATTAGGGTGCTGATCCTGGAGTAAGGAAGACCAGTATTCAAATTTGGTTTTAGATACTTATTATCTATTTTGCTCTGGGAAAATTACTTAATCTCTGTTTTCTGCAATTTAAATTATATATTGACCCTATTAATACCCTTCATAATAAGATAATAGTATCATCCATAATGACTATAGTAATACCTACTAGAATTGTTGCAAGAATTAAATGAGGTACTATATATAAAGTATTTAGCATAGTCCCTGGCACATAGAAGTTGTTTAATAACATTTTTTTTTGTTTCCTTCCTCCCTCATTCCTCCTATCCTTATCCCCTTTCTCCCTCCTTTCATTCTTCCTTTTGTCTTTCTTAGTACTTTCCAATGCATATGGATACTTAATGCCTAAAATATAATCATTGAGTTTCAGAAGTCATGAAATAATTTGCCCAAAGTCACATAAGTAATGAAGCTGGGATTAGAAAATAGGTTATTTGATGACAAAGCCAGTACTCTTTTTGATACACTATACTGTTTCTCACGTGTTTAAACTATGTGGTATTTTCTTTCTGTCCCTGTTTTCTCTTCCCTCCCTTAAATTTCCCTTTATTATTTTCTCTTCTTTCCTTCTTATTTCTCTTTGTACCTACCCTCTTCTTACTCTCATTTGCACGTTATTTCTTTCTGGAAACATATTGTGTGTGTATGCTATCCTTTCCCTCTTTGTGGTCTATCACCTCTTCTTTCCTTTCCTATCTCCCTTTTATTTTTCACAGAGGACAGCAATAAAATATAGATGGAAAGTCTATCACCAGCTTCAGCATGGCAGAATTCTGAAAGAACCATCACAGAAAGAAACAGAACAAAGAAGAAAGCTTTGTACCTGGCTGGCAAATATAGATCTGGTAATGAAGATGCTGAACTTACTACAGTATAAATATTTTGCTACATCAAAGCAGCCAGAAAATGACTTCTTTTTTCTCTTTTGTTCATAGGAATTTTCTACCAGAATTTCCTAAAATCAAGTTACATAACTATCTTTTTAATTATTAGGAATCAGTTCTTATTATAATGGCTTTTTATTACTTCTTGGATAAAATACAAACTCACACCCTGCCTTTTAAGGCTTTTCAAAGGCTGATTCCAATTTTCTTTTCTAGCTTTTTCACTTCACATCTTTTTCACAGTTTTCTTTCTTAACAAATTGGATTATTAGGCATTCTCTGATCTTGTCCCATCCGTTCCCACTCCCAGACCAAAATATATTCATTTCCTTACTCCAGTTACTGAAATTGTGCTGTTCTATGAGGAGTAATTCATATACTACTACTCTCCTTCCACAAATGTCTCTAGAATACTTAGTCTGGTTTCTACTTACCTTACCACATTCAACTATGTATTATACTGAATTATGCCATATCATTTCTCTTAGATGGTAAACTATTTGAGGACAAAGACTGGAAAGTTTTCATTTTTTGTCCCCAGCACCTCCTGCATGTTTGTTGCATTTAATTTTTATGTCAAATTAATGGTTGTTGGTTAAGCAAATATTAGGGTAGAGCAAGCAAAAAATGGGTAGAAGCTGTGATCTGTGATTAGCAGCATAAATTGAATTCACAACAGAGGGAACTGTGTTGTCAGAACTAAAGGCATATATAGATAACATAGTAAATTGTAGTCAAATCATCCAAATATTAGAAGGAAACAAAACAAAATAGAGCAGAGCACTATGCCAAAAGGGTTATAGAAGAAGCAGAGAGAACAGTAGATTGGGTAAGAGGCACGGTGGGGTTTGAAACACTAAAATTGGTAGGAAAGACTAAGCTGTTTCCTGAACAGAGGAGGCAAAATTAACCCCTATAAAAAGAAGGGTATCCTATTCTCAAAGCCAAGATTCTGAGCTATACAGAAAGCTTGGGACAATACCACCTTTCTCCAAGAGCAGAGATCTACCTTAAAAGTAAAAAAAAAAAAAAAAAGAAGAAAAAAAAAATACCAAAAGAAAAGGAAAGAAAATGAGCAAGAAGTAGAAAAGAACCTTAACCATAAAAAGCTACTGTAGTGACAGGGCAGACAAAAACACATACTCACATAAGGACAGAATGAAGAAGTCTCAGAGTGAAATAAATTGGTCTCAATCCCAAAGAGGCTTCTTGTAAATGCTCATAAAAGACTTCAAAAAGCAAATAAAACAGGTAGAAGAAAAAAATGGGGAAAGAAATGAGAAATGCATGAGAGAGTCAACATTTTGGAAAAGGAAAGAAAAAATTGTCTGAGGACTTAAACAGTAGAATAAATGAAATGGAAAATAAGATACAAAAGATAACTAAAGAAAATCACATGCTGAAAACTAGAATAGGGCAAAAGGAAGCTAATGACTTTGTGAGACAGCCAAAATCAGTCAACCAAAGTAAAAAGAATGAAAAAATAGGAAAAAATGTGAATGTGAAATACCTTATTGACAAAACAACCAACCTGGAAAATAGACCCAGAAGAGACAATTAAAAAATTATTGGCTTACTTTAAGGCCATGACCAGAAAAAAAGCATGGATAGCATTCTACAAGAAGTCATTAAGGAAAACTGTCTCAATATTCTAGAAACAGAAGGGGAAATACTCATTGAAAGAATCCAACTATCACCTCTGGAAAGAGATACTACAAGGAAAATCCCAAGGAAAATTGTTGCAAAACTCCAAAACTATAATCTCAAGGGAAAAGAATATTGCAAGTTGCCAGACAAAAACAATTTAAATATCAAGGAGCAGCAGTCTGGCTTAAATATCAAGGAGCAACAATTAGCCAGTATCTGACAGCTTCTATGATAAAGGAATGGAGGACCTGGAGCACCATATTCCTGAGTGACTGGAATACCATATTCAGGAAGGCAAAGGACCTGGGGCTGTCAACCAAGAATTAACTACTCAGCAAGATTCAGCATCATCTTTCAGGTGAAAAGATGGAGTTTCAATAAAGCAAGAGACTTTCAATTATTTCTATTGAAAAAAAAATAGAACTAAACATTAAATTTAATCTACAAACACAGGTGTCAAGAGAATCATAGAAAGGTAAATAGAAGAATATATATGTGTATATATACATATATATATACACACATATATTTAAAGGTTAAATTGTTCACATTCCTCAATGGGAAAACAATATAATTCTTGAGCACTGTATCTGACACTGGGGCAGACAAAGCTTGGCATCACATGGACTGAGGGTATGGCTGTGAATGGTCTCTGATGTAATGACATCAAAGAAAATGACATTAAAAAAGAAGAAAGGAAAGGTATGATGGAATAATTAGTTCACACCAAAAAGCTCAGAAGTCCTATTACAATCTGGGGGGAAAAGTAAGGAGCTAAGCATTGTCTGAAGCTTGATCTCATCAGTTTTGGCTCTAAGAAGGAATAATTAAATCGTTCAGTTGGATATAAAATTTATTTATTCTTACAAAGAAGGAGGAAGAAAAAGAAGAAAAGAAAAGGGAGGGACAGGGTAGAAGCAAGGGCAGAAACACTAGGAAAAAAGGTAAGAGAAGGGGGAAAGAATTGATAGAAGATAAGGTGGTGGATGGGGTGGGTAAAAAACATATAATTAAGGGCAGGGTTGAAAGAGAGAACAAAGGTATATATAAGGGGGAAAATAGGATGGTGGGAAATACAGAGCAGGTAATCATAATTGTGAATATGAATGGGATGAACTCACATAAAATGAAAGCAAACAGCAGAATGGATTAAAAAATAGAATCCTATAATATGTTATTTACAAGAAATATATGTGACACAGACACATACAGAATAAAGGAAAAAGGCTGGAACAGAATTTATTGTGCTCCAGATGAAATAAAAAAGCAGATGTAACAATTCTGATCTCAGATAAAGCAAAAGTAAAAAAAAAAAGAAAAAAAAAGATCTTAACAGAGATAAGGAAGGAAAGTACATCTTGATAATGAATACAGTAAATAATGAAGTATTAGCGATACTAAATGTGTATGCACCAAGTGGTAGAGTAGACAAATTCCTAGAAAAGATTTTAAGACAGTTACAGGAAGAAATAGATAGCAAAACTATTCTAGTGGGGCACCTCAACCTTCCCCTCTCAAAATCAAATAAATTTTACCATAAAATAAATGACAAAGAAACTAGGGAGGTTAATAAGATCCTAGAAAACCTAGATATGATAGACCTCTGGAGAAAACTGATAGAAAGGAATACACCTTTTTCTCAGTATTTATAGAAAAACTGACCATATATTAGGGGATTAAAAAACCTCAAGTCAAATGAAAAAAAGGGAGGAATAGTAAATCCTTCCTTTTGAGACCACAATGCAATAAAAATTATATCCAATAAAGGGCCAAGAAAAGATAGACTAAAAAGCAATTGGAAATTAAATAATCTAATTCTAAAGAATGAGTGGGTCAAACAACAAATCTCAGAAACATCCAAGAAAAAGACAATAATGAGACAACATACCAAAACACAATGGAATTCAGCCAAAGCAGTTTTTAGGGAAAATTTTATATCTCTTAGTAGCTACATAAATAAAACAGAGAAATATGAGACCAAGGAATGAGGCATGCAACTAAAAAACTAGAAAAAGAACAAATTAAAAATGTTGAAACTCAAAGGAGAGATTAATAAAACAGAGACTAAGAAAATTAATTGAAGTAATAAATAAAACCAAGGTTTGGCTTTATGAAAAAAGCTAACAAAATAGATAAACCTTTGGTTAATTTGTTCTGAAAAAGGGAAGAAAAAACCAAATCACCGGCATAAAAAATGAAAGAGGTGAACTCATCACTAATGACAAAGAAATTAAAGCAATAATTAGGAGCTATTTTGCACAAATCCATGACAGCAAGTCTGAAAAACTAACAAAATTCATGAATGTTTACAAAAATATTAATTGCCTAGGTTACAGAAGAGGAAATAAAATAATTAAATAGTCTCATTTTAGAAAAAGAAATTGAACATGTCATTAATGAACTCCCTTAGAAAAAATCCCCAGGGCCAGATGGATTCACAAATGAATTCTATCAAACATTTAAAGAACAATTAATCCCAATGCTACATAAACTATTTGCAGAAATAGGGAAACAAGGAGTACTGCTAAATTCTTTATATGACACAAAAATGGCACTGATACTGAAACTGGGAAGGGCCAAAACAGAGGAAGAAAATTATAGACCAATCTTCCTAATGAATATCGGTGCAAAAATTTTAAATAAAACGTTAGCAAAGAGATTTATCAGCAATTTATCAGCAGGATACTTCACTATGCCCAAGTGGGATTTACACCAGGAATGCAGGGCTGGTTCAATATTATCATACTGTTACCATAATTGACTGTGTCAATAACAAAACCCACAGAAATCATGATAATCTCAATATATGCAGAAACAGCTTTTGACAAAATCACAACATTCATTCATATTAAAAACATTAGAGAGATAGAGTTTAAGGGAGCTTTCCTTAAAATAACAAGCAATATCTATCTGAAACCTTTAGCAAACATTATTTGTAATGGAGAGAAGCTGGATGCATTCCCAGTAAGATTGGGGGGTGATACAAGGATGCCCATTATCACCACTATTATTCAATTTTGTATTAGAAATGTTGACTTTAGCCATAGAAAAGAAAAAGAAATTAAAGGAATTAGAATAGGCAATGATGAAATAAAACTATCACACTTTGCAGATGATATGATAACATATTTAGAGATCCCTAGAAAATTATCCAAAACCCATTGGAAATAATTCACAACTTTAGCAAAGTTGCAAGATATAAAATAAACTTACACAAATCATCAGGATTTCTACATATTGTGGACAAAGTCCATCAGCAAGAGATAGAAAGAGAAATTCCATTTAATATTACTGTAGAAAAAATAAAATACTTGGGGGCCAAGATTAATCCAAGAACTATATGAACACAGTTATTAAACACTTCTCACACAAATAAAATCAGATCTAAAAAATGGGAAAATATCAATATAATATAATAAATATAATATAATAAAAGTGACAATTCTATCTAAATTGATTTATTTGTTCAAAGTCATAACAATCAAACTGCCAAAACATTATTTTATAGAATTGGAATAATAACAAAATTCATCAAGAAGAGCAAAACATCAAGAACACCAAGGAAATTAATGGAATAAAATACAAAGGTTGGAGACTTGGCAGTACCAAACCTAAAACTATATTATAGAGCCAGTACTGGCTAAGAAATAAAGTGGTACATCAGTGGAATAGATTAAATAGACAACAAAAAGCAAAACTAAATCCACATCTCAAGAAAGATGAAGAAATTTTTAAAGAGTATGCTTCAAGCTATATTCAGACATCATCACTTCTTTTTCTGCTTATGGATAGAATTTTTTATCATAAGTCCTTCAGTGTTGTCATGAATCATTGCATTTCTGAGAATAGTTCGGTATTCAATGCTGCTCCTCATTTTTTATTGCATGATAGTATTCCATAATAAACTTATACTGCTATTTATTCAGCTATTCCCCAATTTGTGATCATCTCCTTAGTTTCCATTTTTTCGGCCCAGAAAACAGATGCTATAAATATTATTAAATATTGTGTTTGACAAAATGAAATATTTGGTTGTTTATCTAACCAGACAAACACAGGAACTATGTGAATGCAATTACAGAACACTTTCTCACACAAATAAAGTCAGTTCTAAACAACTGTAAAAAAATGTCAATTTCTTGTGGGTAGGCCGAGCTAAAATAATAAAAAAAATGACAATTCCAACTAAATTGATCTATTTGTTCAGTGCCATAGCAATCAAACTTCCAAAAAAATTTTATAGAGTTAGGAAAAAAAACAAAATTCATCTGGAAAACATAAAGTCAAAGAATATCAAGGGAATTAATGAAAAAAAATTCAAAGGATGGTGGCCTAGCAGTACCAGACATAAAACTCTTATTATAAAACAGCAGTTATCAAAACCATTTGGTATTGGTTAAGAAATAGAATGATGGATCAGAATAGGTTAGATACACATGACAAAATAATCAGTGCCAATAGTAATCTAGTATTTAATAAATCCCCAAACTACAGCTTCTTGGATAAAAACTCATTATTGCCCCCAAATAGCTGGGAAAACTAGAAATAATAGTCAAAAATTCAGCATAGACCCATACCAAACCCCATACCAAAATAAGGTCAAAATGGATACATGATTTGGATGTAAAGAATGATACCATAAGCAAATTAGGAGAGCAAGGAACAGTTTACTTATCAGATCTTTGTAGAAAGGAGGAATTTATGATCAAAGAACAAGAGAACCTTATTAAAGCCAAAATAGACAACTTTGATTACATTAAACAGTTTTTGTACAAACAAAATCAATACAAATAAGATTAAAAGAGAAGTACAAAGCTAGGGAAAATTACAGTCACTATTTCTGATAAAGGCCTCATTTTTTTAATAAAGCTTTTTATTTTTAAAACATATGCACAGATAATTTGAAAGCATTGACCTTTGCATAACCTTGTGTTTCAGATTTTCTCCTCCTTCCCCTAGGTGGCAAGCAATTCAATATATGTTAAACATGTTAGAAAATATGTTAAATCCAATATGTATAAACATATTTATATAATTCACTTGCTACATACAAGAGAAATTAGATTAAAAAAAAGAAAGTAAATGAGTAAGAAAACAAAATGCAAGCAAACAATAACAAAAAAAGTGAGAATGTTAGGTTGTGATCCTCATTCAGTTCTTATAGTCCTTTCTCTGGGTGTAGATGGCTCTCTTCATCACAAGATAATTGGAACTGGCATCAATCATCTCATTGTTGGAAAAGTCACATTCAAGAGAATTGAACGTTGAATAATATTGTTGTTGTGTACAGTGATTTCCTGGTTCTGCTCATTTCACTTAGCATCAGTTCATTCACCTTTCTAAAATCATCCTCCTGATCATTTCTCATAGAACAATATTATTCCATAACATTCATATACCATAACTTATTCAACCATTCTCCAAATGATGGGCATCCACTTAGTTTCCAGTTTCTTGCCACTATGAAAAGGGTTGCCACAAACATTTTTGCACATATGGGTCCCTTTCATTCCTTTGAGATGTCTTTAGGATATAGGCCCAATAGAAACACTGCTAGGTCAAAGAGTATGTACAGTTTGATAATTTTTTGGACATAGTTTCAAATTGCTCTCCAGAATGGCTGGATCTCTTTGCAACCCCACCAACAATGTATTAGCATACCAGTTTTCCCACATCTGCTCCAACATTCATCCTTGTCTTTTCCTGTCATCTTAGCTAATCTCAGAGGTGTGTAGTGGTATCTCAGAGTTGTCTTAATTTGCATGTCTCTGATCAATAGTGATTTAGATCACCTTCTCCTATCATTAGAAATAGTTTTAATTTCTTCATTTGAAAATTGTTCATATCCTTTGACCATTTATCAATTGGAAAATGGCTTGGATTCTCATAAATTTGAGTCAATTCTCTATATATTTTAGAAATGAGGCCTTTATCATAAAAAAGCCTCATTTTAAAAATATATAAATAATTGCATCCAATTTATAAGAATATAAGTCATTCCCCAATTGATAAATGGTCAACAGATATGAACAGATAATTTTCAGATGATGAAATTAAAGCCATCTGTAGTCATAAGAAAATATGCTCTAAAACACTATTTATTAGAGAAATGCAAATTAAAACAACTCTGAGGTACCATCTTACACCTCTCAGATTGACTAAAATGACAGGAAAATATAATGATAACTGTTGGAGGGGATGTGGGAAAACTGGGACATTAATGTGTCGTTGGTGAAATTGTGAACTGATCCAGCCACTCTGCAGAGCAATTTGGAACTATGCCCAAGGGCTTTAGAACTTTGATCTAGCTGTAGAACTGTGCATACTTTTTGTTCTAGCAGTCCTACTATTGGGTCTCTATCCCAAAGAAAACATAAAGGAGGAAAAAGGACCCACATATACCAAAAATGTTTGCAGCAATTCTTCTAGTACTGACAAAGAATTGGAAAGTGAATATGTCCATCAACTAGGGAATCGCTGAATAAGTTATGATATATGAAAATACTGGAATGTTATTATTCTATAAAAATGATGAAGCTGATTTTAGAAAGGACTGGAAAGATTTAAACAAATTAATGTGAAACAAATGGAAACAGGAATATGTTGTACATAATAGCAGCAAGATTGTTCTTGGTTCTTCTCAGTAGTTCAATGATCCAAAACAATTCCAACAAACTTTGAATAGAAAAATGCTTTCTGCATCTAAAGAAAGAACTATGAAGTATGAATATAAATCAATACATACTATGCTTACTTTTTTCCCCCTTTTCTTCTGTTTTTTTTTCTCTCTTGTGGTTTTCCCCTTTTGTTCTGTTTTTTTTTTTCTTTCCAACATGATTCATAAAGAAATGTGTACTTAAAAATACTTATGTTCTTTTTTCTTTGCTTTTTTTAAATCTCTTTTTGAATATAAACATAATAGTAGCATTGTTAGGTCAAAGAATATTTGTGGTTTGATAGCCCTGTGGACAAAGTTTCAAATTCCCTATGGAAAGATTTAATCAATTCACAACATTACCCACAATGCATGGATACCTTATTTTCCTCTATATCCCTTCCATTATTTTAAATTTCCCTTTTTTCTATTAGCCAAGCTAATATGTAAGTTCTCATATTTAAAAATTGTGTTAATTTTCATTTCTCCAATCAAAAGTAAGTTAGAGATATGTATAACTATGATTATTTTATATGAAAACTGTTCATATGTTTTCATCGTTTGTCAAGTGGCAAATGGCACTTATTTTTATAAATTTAACTCAGTTTTTTATATGTGACTTTTTTTTTTTAAAGAGAAACATCCTTTAAAATTTTTTTTCCACAATTACTGTTGCTATTTTCCCATTTATTCTACCCCCTCTCTCCATTCATCTTGTCCCTCCTTGTAGTGTCTGGACTAGCTCATGTAGGATTTCAGTACCAATCCATGCTGCTGTGTGCCCTGCTTTCCAAGGCTCTGTCTTGGGCACCAAATGTAATGTTCGGCCTAGCTCTCTGGAGGATCTCTGTACTAGCCATAGGAGAGAATTGAAGAGATGGAACTCATGTAGATGGTCAGCCATGGAATTCTTTATTTCAAGTTCCCTCAGCCTTATATACCTTAATATATGTGCATGTGGGACTACATAAACAGCTTGCCATTGTGTGTAGCTGTCTCTTTGCCATTTAGTGTAACTCTGCTTTAATCACAACACAACATAGGTTGTCACATCCCTTGACTTCTCAGGAAGGCTGTGGTGCCCTCAAGAGGTATGGAGAGCCAAACCAAACATACCACCAGGTTCCCTGGATGGGCTGGAGGATCTTATATCTTACCCAGAATCCCCTCACTGTCTGTGGTCCTCTACATTTCCCACTTTCTTTTGTTTTAATCAAAGCAGGTATACATCAGTAGTTAAATACATCAGCATGGGAGGAATTACACAGGCAAGTAGCAATATAACAAACAAAATGAATAAATAAGATATTGTAAAAGACTTCCATGAGTCCCAGAAGGAGGACATAGAAATATCAATCACACATTTACCTCCTTCAGCATCCAAGAGAGAGTCCAAAGCGAATCTATTGTCCATCACTTCATGTATCAGGGAATCCAATGATTCCTGCAGGTTTTGAAGTCCTGCATCAGTCTCATTAGCAATTGCTTTTATGGTCATGGTAATATCTGTTAATCAATTGCCATACACATAGGGCTAAATACCATGCTCTTTCAGTGGCAGACTTAGTCAGAGATGGAATGACCCAATATTTCTTGGGTTTTCTCCTTCATTTCAAGGTCTTCTCTTTTTTTTCTGTCTCTCTCCAGTGGACAAGGTAGATACAGCTCACTGGCACTGTCTAATTCCTTCTTCATCTGTAGAGACACAAGCA
Organism: Sarcophilus harrisii; assembly: GCF_902635505.1. Classification (NCBI taxonomy): domain Eukaryota; kingdom Metazoa; phylum Chordata; class Mammalia; order Dasyuromorphia; family Dasyuridae; genus Sarcophilus; species Sarcophilus harrisii. The sequence continues at coordinate 171,069,910 of NC_045427.1, forward strand.
AACCCTTTGCCCCAAGTGGTTAATCTGTCTGGTCCCTTCCATTCACTATTCTCTGGATCTCTTCACATAATCTGGCAATTATCTAAAGATACCAGAGCTGATGGACGCTGATTTTCTTGCAGGTTATGAAATCTGTCTGCTGGATCTAGTATGTCCTTATCAAAAACCAAAAAAATTAATAGTGTAAAGGGCTAAGTGTAGAAGTTCTCTAGGGTTACCTGTGGGAGTATAAGGGTCTAAATCTAGAAATTCTTTTTTTCTCCTTTTCAACAAATTTCTTATTCCTCTATTCTGTATCTCCTTATACAGACTATAATCACCTTACATATGTACTACTGAATAATTTACTAATTGGTCTTCTTTCATTAAGCTCCTCCCCATATCAGTTTATCCTCTGTTTGGCTACCAAAATGATTTTCCAAAAGCATCGTCCTGATCATGTTATCCTGTTCATCTAAAAGAGAGCATTAGGCCTGGAGTTAGGAGGGTCTGAGTTTAAATATGCTCTCAGACACTTTCTAAACTTATAATCTTGGTCAAGTAATTTGTACTCTGTCTCAATTTTCTTAATGGTAAAATTGTATGGTGAAGATCAATGAGATAATATTTGTGAGGAGCAGAGCAATTTCTAGTTATATAAATGCTAGTTATTATTTATTATTAATTATTTGTAAAGTTCAGTAACTCCTAACCTTTAGGATCAAATGTAAAATCAAACTAAAAATCTTTCAGTTATAATGGGGCCTATGAAGGTCCCTTGTCCATTGATACATTTCTAGTTTTCTTGTACCTTACATTTGACAGCTAGGTGGCACAGTGGATAGAGCATTAGCCTTAATTAATTAATTAATTAGCCTTAAACTCATCATCCTCAGTTTAAATCTGGTCTCAGACATCAGACCCTTACTGACCCTGGACAAATCACTTAACCCTGTTTGCCTCAGTTTCTTTATTTATAAAACAAGCAGGAGAAGGAAATGGCAAATCATTCTAGCATCCTTGCCAGGAAAATCTCAAATTGGACATGATTGAGAAGTGATTGAACAATAATAAATATTTTACAATTCAGTGATATTGGTCCCCTTGCTCTTCTTCAAACAGGACATTCTATTTCTTAACTTTATCTTTTAACTGACTATCTTTCATACTTGGAATCTCTACCTCCTCTTTTTCCTTTCTTTCTTACATCTTAATTGAAATTCCGTATTCTTTAAACAGACTTTCTGAGTTACCCTTGATGTTAATGACTTCTTCTCTATTACTCATTCCAATTTTTCTTTTTGTATATCAGATTTCATTTCCCCTCATTAGACTATGAAGAGAATGAATGTTTTTCACATTTTTGTATCCTTAATGATAAATAAAGTGCATTTGATTTGGCAGCGTAAACGTCACCTTAAAGGTTCTCTTCCCATATGTCTTCTTTCATGAATATATCAAAATTGTTGGAGATTTCTTAAAAAGACATTACTACAAATATACTTTTTTGGGGGGAATGTCAGATATTCATAGAAAACAAAGAACAAAAGGAGACATTTTCCACTAAATTATTGCCATTATCATGAAAAATGCCTATTAAAGGGTCCAGATGGAAGAATAATTGCTTCTAAAGGAAGATATTTTTTCATATATTTCTATTTGAGGATGATATTGTCCTGATTATAACAAAATTGAAACAATTGTAAAGTATTTTAAATTAGGTCACTAATCATTCAAAAAGTTCAACCTAATTATCACCAAAGAGAAACCTTGTAAATGAAGAATGACTGCTGTATATGTACATGTACATAATGTACAGATGGGTTGTCAACACATATAGATGGACCATTAGTGAAACCAAAACACTTTATTTGTAACTTAGCTTTTTCTAGCTTACTTAAAAGTTTTTTTTCCCCATCATAAGTCTATATGTATTTAAAATGGAGAGTTCCCTGAGGACTGGAGAAGTCTAGGTGCTTAATTCTAGAGATTAAGGGATGATTGGTCTGGGCTGTCCTAACATTAAAGATTTAGGTAGAACTCACCAGTGGGAAAAGGCACTCTCAAAAGCAGAATGAGAAAGAGACTTATTGCTCTATATTATATCAATCATGTGACCTTGTGCAAATATTAAAATTGATCTTTTCCTCTAGCTATGGAATTTTATGACTGGAGTGTGATTGATATATGATTTTTTTCTATAGAAGAAAGGCAAAATAATGAATGAAGTCCCTATATGAAATAAAAATAATTTATTATTTCATTTTATACTAACCCAATAATGCAACTCCTATTTTTATTGATTAATTTCCTAAATTAACAAAATAAAACAAAAGTTCTTTTAAGTTGAATGTATTGTAATTTTATACTTGTTTATGAAATGAAAGTTTTAGGACTAACTGGAATTCTGGGATTTGTAATTTAGAGGGTCAAATATTTCCTCTAAGGCCTGGGAATTATTTGAGACTATTTTTATCAGAAAGTAGATTTAAATCATACTCATTAGAAAGTTAAAGTCATTAGCACAATGTTAAGTATTTAATAAATGTTTGACTTACAGACTTTAAAGGATTGCCCTCCCTCTTTCTCTGAATCTGTCTCTCTTTCCTTCTGGCTCTATCTCTTTCTCTGTTACTGTCTCTGTCTATTTATTTTTGTCTCCCTCCCTCTTTCCTGCTCTCTCTCCTCTTGACCTTTCCATCTCTGTCTCTCTGATGAGACATAAACATTACTAGCAATAGCATTTAGGAGTTGGACCCTACCTGGGACTTGAGCCACATTATAAAGAACTAATTATATAGGGGCAATACATTATGATAGAAATCAAAAGCAGAAAATGAAAAAGGGGAAATGATGGAAAAAAGGGAGAAATAAAATTTGGTTATCCCCAGCTCTGCAAATACTGTATAAAATGCCTCGGAATGAATTTGTTAGCTCTTGTCACCTCTCTAAAATCTTTGAGTTTTCTCCTTCACCCAAGATTTGCTCTTTTCCTAATTAACTTTCTATGGGAACTGAATAGGAAACCCAACAATAGTATTATTACCTTTTTTGATCTTGTTTGTTTGCTTTTTGTTTTCTTTCTCATGTTATTTTTTTCTTTTTGATCTGATTTTTTGATGTATGTGCAACATGATAATTGTCAAAATATGTAAAGAAGAATTGTACATGTTTAACATATATTGGATTACTTGCAAAGGGAGGGTTAAGAAAGGAGGGAGAAAAAATTGGAATATAAGATTTTTTTTCCTGTGTAAATGTTGAAAGCTGCCTATATTTTGAAAATACCAAACTAAAAAAAATTAAAAATACAACATGCTAGTGTAACACTGGTGGTAAATCTGTGAACAATTCTTTAAATTTTCTGCTCTCTCTTCCCATCTTCTTTTCTGGTAGAGAAAGGATAGTATACTCTGTCTTGCTTATTTCCACTCTGCCTGCATTCCCTTCTCCATATGGAAGCTGTAAATGTAACTAGGCCTACCGATCCCATTGGGGTTAGCTAGCATACATTTTAGCCAATGAACAATACAGTGGTGCTTCTCTCTGTGCTATTTTTTTTCTCTATAGTTTGATGGAGTTTGTATAGAATGACAAATTACAATCCAAATACAACTGCTCTGAATCACTAGTTAGGAAAATTTCTAACTCTTGCTCAGAGGTTTTTCTCTCTTCCTAAGTTTTACACACACAAACAGAAAAAAAGGGGGAGAGGAGAGATGTTTGGGGCAAAATTGGAATACAGGAAAAAGTTTGGGTAAAGTAAAGAAGCATAATATTTTATCTCTTACTAATCAGGAACAGGATAGGAAGTTAAAAAATCTTGAATTCCAATTTTTTCTCCCTCCTTTCTTAACCCTCCCTTTGCAAGTAATCCAATATATGTTAAACATGTACAATTCTTCTCTACATATTTTGACAATTATCATGTTGCACATACACAAAAAAATCAGATCAAAAAGAAAAAAATAACATGAGAAAGAAAACAAAGGACAAGTAAACAAGATCAAAAAAGGGAATAATACTGTTGAGTTTCCTGTTCAGTCCCCATAGTCCTCTTTCTGTATGCAGATGGCTCTCTCCATCACAAGTGTAGTGGAATTGACCTGAATGAATTCATTTTTGAAAAGAGTCATGTCCTTTAGAATTGATTATCATATAATTTTCTTGTTGCTGTGTATAATAGTATAATGTATAAATGTATAAATGTATAATAGTATCACTCTTTATGTCTAAATCATGAACCCATTTCAACCTTATCTTGGTATAGGGTGTTAGGTGTTCATCAATGCCTAATTTCTGCCCCACTATTTTCTCATTTTCAAAAAAAAAATTTTTGTCAAATAGTGAGTTCTTATCCTAAAACCTGGGGTCTTTGGATTTATCAAACATTAGATTACTATAGTCATTGATTACTGTGTCTTGTGAACCTAACCTATTACACTGATTAACTACTCTATTTCTTAGCCAGTACCAAATGTTTTTGATGATTGCTGCTTTATAACATAGTTTTAGATCTGGTATAGCTAAGTCACCTTCATTTACATTTTTTAATTTATTCCCTTGAAATTCTTGATCTTTTGTTCTTCCAGATGAACTTTGTTATTATTTTTTCTAAAGTCTGTAAAATAATTTCTTGGAAGTTTGATTGGTATGGCATTGAATAAGTAGATTAATTTAGGTAGAATTGTCATTTGTTTAGATCTGACTTTTTTGTGTGGAGAATGTTTTATAATTGCATTCATATAGTTCCTGACCATGTCTTGGGAGGTACACTCCCAAATATTTTATGTTATCAACAATTGTTTTAAATGGAATTTCTCTTTCAATCTCTTGCCGCTGTTCTTTGTTAGCAACATATAGAAATCTAATGATTTATGTGCAATTACATTTTCTCCTCTACAGACATGAGAACACATTATTGGTGTGGAACATGAAGAATTATCATGGGTACAAGAGGAATAGGTGCATTTGCATTCTAGCATTATATATAGTAATTTAAAGTTTTCAAAGTACTTTACAAATGGTATCTCATTTTCTCATACAACAACCCTGGGAGATAAGCGTTATTTTAATTTTAATTTTTTAGATGGGGAAACAAGTTAAATGACTTACCCACTTACATAGCAAGTTTATGAAACTGGATTAGAACTCAGATTTTCTGTTTCTAGTTCCAGTTTGCTATCTACTGTGCCAACCTATCAGCCACACCTTGGGAAATATAAGACAATGCCATATGGTTCAGTGCCACTTCACTATCTCTTTTGCCTAGTAAATTATGTATTGGGCTCTGCTTTTGCTTTTGAATACCACTTTTGTCTGCTAAATCTTGTAATCATAAGTTTAAAGAGCATTTGCTGTTAATTGTTACTGAATTAGAAGTAAAAAAAAAATCTTTCCAGCTTCTGAAATTTGTTAGTTCCTCATTTGTAAAGTGAAAATGGTAATATTTATATTAGATATTTTACCTACTTATGTATATAAAACACTATATGATATATAAGTTTACATTATTATATATCCTACTGAATTAGTTGTATTCTACTATCAACAGTACATAAAACCTCTAGCTCCTTTTAGAGTACCAATAAATTAGTGAATTTGATTGCTAGTATTGATATATTAGTATCTTGAATGTTTTAGAGCTCATCCATTAAATATAGCATTCATTCTAACATTTCATTTTAATTTTTTGTTAATATGGACTTGAGCTAAAGGACTTATAGTTCCTGAAAAGTCATGTATATATTAAGGGTAGCTGGGTAGTACAGTGAATAAAGCATTGGGCCTGGAGTCAGGATTTTAGTTCAAATCCAGATTCTGGCATTTAATACCTGTATGACTGAGCAATCTTTATTTGCCTCAGTTTTTGTTTTGGAATAGAGACATACCAGAGAAGGGAAAGGTAAACTACTTCAATATCTTTGCCAAGAAAACCCCATGCTCAAATGTGCATAGTGTCTCATAGAGTCAGACACAACTAAATGACCGAACAACCATAAATAGTTTAGTAGTTTCTGAAATGAGAAAACAAAATTTACAATGGAAAAGCCCATATACTTTTGTAGCTAGAGAATGAAGTCTAGATTGGTCAGCAAATACTTTATCATACTATACTACATAATTAGATTTTACTTCAAAATAAAAAGCTGGTTAACATTTTGGCTAAGATAAATCTTTACTTATAGGTATTCTGATTTATTTAGAAATAATTTTATGTATTTTGATTTATTGAATTGCTTCTACCCTGTGTTTGGATAGAATTTTAAAGATTAGATTAATCATTTGCTAACATAAAATCTTTATTTGAAAAACGTATACAAACATGGACAAATCATTTATCCTAATAAAATCCTCTAGATTCATATGGGTTGATATAGTGAGTTTTTGTTGTTGCCTTATTCCTATAATTAATTTTTCCTTCATTCCATCATTATCATAGAATAATAAGAATAATTTATTTTTAAAATATTACTTTACTTTCCCTTCGTTACAGGTTAAGAAAGTTTTTTTTAGCATTTTACAAGATTTTTAGTGCCAAATTTTCTTCCTTCCCTTCCCTCATCTCTTCAGAAGGTGATATACAGCTTGATATATTTTATATATATGCTATAATGTAAAACATATTTCACATATTATTCCATTTCAGTTGTGAAGCAAGAAACGGATCAAAAGGGGAAAAAAAAACTCAAGGAAGCTTAAATTAAGTGGAAAAATATGCTTCAATCTGTTAATTGAGTTCATCAGTTCTTTTTCTGTTTATGGATAGCATATTCCTTCATCAATCTTTTGTATGATCTTTGTGTAGCTGAGAATAGCTGAGCCAGTCATATTTGGTCATCACAAAATATTGCTGATACAGTGTAAAAACTTTTCTTGGTTCTGCTCATTTCACTTTATGTCAGTTCACACTAATCTTTCCAGGTTTTTAAAAAATCTACCTGTTCATCATTTCCTATGTAATGTTCCATTATATTCATATACCACAGTCATTCTCCAATTGATGGGTATCCTCTCAGTTTTCAACATTTTGACATAGAAAGGACTGCTATAAATATTTTTGCAACTGTAAGTCCTTTTCCATTTTTAACTGATCTCTTTCAAATTCAGACTTAGTAGTGTATGCAGACTTAGTAGGTATGCATGCTTTTATGGTCTTTTGTACAAAGTTCCAAATTGTCTCTGGAATGGTCCACAACTCCACCAACAGTGCCCAAGTGACCCAATTTCCCCACATTCTTTCCAACATTTGTCACTTTTATTTTGGATCATATTGGCCTATCTGGTAGGTGTAAGCTGGTATTTTAAGGTTGTTTTAATTTCCAGTTCTCTAATCAAAAGTGATTTAGAGAATATCTTCATATGCATATAGATAGTTTGGAATTATTCTTCTGAAAATTGCCTGTGTATATCCTTTGGGCCATTTATCAATTATCAATTCTTACAGTTCTGAATTTGTTTTAGCAGGCTGAATCCAAGTTTTTTTTTAATTTTTAATAGTTATTTTAAATGGAATTTATCTTTTGGTGCTGAGCTTTGTTGATCATACAAAGAAATGCAGATGATTTATGTAAGTTTTGCATATGTTCCTACAATTTTGCTAAAGTTGTCAATTATTTCAAATAGTTTTAGTTGATTTTCTAGGGTTCTCAATGTATATCATCATATCATCAATTATTAATATTTTGTCTCATTGTATATTCTAATTCCTTCACTTTTTTTCTTCTTGTTGTTAGCTTTAGAGCTAACATTTCGAATATAGTATTGAATGATAGTGCTTTACCCCACATCTTTTATTGAAAAAGTTTCTAATATTCCCATTACATATAGTGCTGTTGGTGATTTCAAATGGATATTGCTAATTATTTTGAAGAAGATTCCTTTTATTCCTATGCTTCATAGTGGTTTTTTAAATAGCAATAGAATCTATATTTTGTCAAAAGCTTTTCCAGGATCTATTGAGGTAATCACATGATTTCTGTTAGTTTTCTTATTGATTTTGTCAATTATGTTGATGGTTTTCCTAATAATGAAGTAACATTTCATTCCTGGTATAAACCTTACCTAATCATACTGTACAATCCTTGTAATACTTTGCTAAAATTACCTTCTATTATTTTGTTTAAAATATTTTCATTAATGTTCATTAGGGAAATTGATATATAATTTTCTTTGTCTATTTTAGCTTTTCCTGGTTTATGTAACAGCATCATATTTGTGTTATGAAAAAAATTTGATAGGGCTTCTTATTCACCTATTTTTCTAAATAGGTTATAAATTATTGAAATTAATTGTTTTTTAAATGTTTGGTAGAATTAATTTGTAGCCTATCTGGGCCTGGGGTTTTTTCCTAGAGTGTCACTAATGGTTTGTTCATTTTCTTTTTTTCTAAGATGGGATTATTTAAGCTTTCAATTTCCTGATCTGTTAGTCTGGGAAATTTATATTTTGTAAATGTTCATTAGTTTCTCTCAGATATAACTAATCAAAATATTTTCTAATTTTTATTTTAATTGCTTCTCCACTGGTGGTGATTTCACCAGTTTCATTTTTGTTAGTGTATATTGGGTTTTCTTTCTTTTTTAAAATATTAAATTAATCACTGGCTTATCTATCTTATTCCTCCTCCCCCAATAAAACCACTACCTAGATTTATTAGCTAAATGGTTTATTTGTTTTGTATTTTGCTTTCAGTCCTCTTAATCTTACCTTTGATTTTCAGGATTTCTAATTCTGTACTCAGTTGGGGATTTAAAATTAATTTTTTCAAAGTGTTTTCTTTTAGTTGCATTCTAATTCATTGATCATTTCTTTTTTTGTTGAGGTAATAATTTAGAGAAATAAATTTTCCCCTAACCCTCCCCACTCTTGCTTTGACTTCATTCCATAAATTTCAATCCATTGTTTCATGTTGTAATTATCTTCAATGAAATTTTTGGTTGTTTCTATGATTTGTTCTTTGACTCACTTATTATTTAGGATTAGATTACATAATTTCCAAATAGTTTTTAATGTGTCTTTATGTTGCTATTTTTAAAATTTTCTGTTGTATTATGACATGGCAAATTATGGGGTGCTGAGCAGGGGGTCATAGTCTGGCATGTACTGATACCAGATGAGAAATTTCTGTGTTTTCCTGGGGCTACATTGAAGCACGTGGAGGTGTGGTCATTGGATGATGTCTAGTCTATGCTAGACTATGTAGTGATTCCCTGGAGCTGGAGCCTGCAAGTTCCTTTCGTTTTCCCAAGGTACATCAAAGATTTTGATGTTAACATTCACCTGCTTCACAAACCAGGAGTTCAGAATTTTTTGCTGATTTACTGAGGTCCACCCCTTTACCTGAGTAAGAGCAACCCTTTCCTGTAGATCTTTCACCTTTCCTGGGGTAGAGGATTATTTCACCCTGTCTTTTTTTTCACCCTGTCTTCTTGTTCCAATCTTTCAGGACCAATCTTGGGGAATTATTTTATGGTTGTCTGGAGATAAATACGAGAGGGTTACAACAGTTCACTGCTTATTTCACCATTTGGGCTCCTGGAAACAGAACTCTGTCCTCCCCCTGTATATTAAAAGAGTTAGAGACACATAAACCAAGTGAACTAAAACATATTGAGATCTAGAGTTACAATATTTCAAATGTGTTAATAAAACAAGAAATACTGTAGCTTCTGCTGACAAATAACGCAGCAATATTTCCGAAGAAAGGGCTAGAAGCAATTATTTAAAAATAACATAGAATTACAGGATCACAAAACTTTAAAACTGGAGAATTTCTCAGTCACTTAGTCAAGAAAGTCAGTGAGAAATTTCTATAGCATGCCTGAGAAATTATCATCCAATCTTGGTTCAAATATAATGGGGTTGTGGTGGTTACTTGATTATGTGTTTCTTCATTTCATTGGTGGATAGCTCCATTCATAAAAAAAAAAAATCTTTGTAACTTTCACTCATTGATTCTACTTTGGGACTTATATAGCAGCATAGAAAAATTCTTCAGTAGCAGAGATATCAAACATATGATCCTTCTTGTGCAGGTAGCATACAATACTACTGAATGCTACTAGAACCAGATCAAAATATAATTAAGTGATAATTAAGAAAATAAATAAAACATAACAAAACATAAGAAATGTCAGTATGTGATTTTCCTAAGTCAATAGTAGCTGACAGGGATTCTTATGTAACACTTTTTAATATGTCGCCATTTTTATTTGACACTATTTTAAATGGCAACCTTTCAAACATTTGAGGTATCAATTGGACTTCTAGTTTTCATTTCTCCAAGCTAAACGTTCCTTTATTCATATGACAATTTTTAGACTCTTGATTATACTTGTTCTATCCTACCCTTGACAATATAAAAATATTAGTATTACATACAACAATCTTAATATTGTACTTTAATAAGTGCATCCTGCTTTATTAGAAGCCATGTTATTCTCTTGTTTCACATTAAAGGCATCTAGGTGTCATAATAGGAAAGAGCATTGAATGTGGAACTTGGAAGACAAGTTCAAATCCAGTCTTGGATAAACTATGTGACTTAGGGAAAATCACTTAACTCTTCTTAGTTTCAAGTTTTTTCAACTATAAAATGGACATACTAATAGAATACAAAATTGTGTATGTATATGTGTGGTCAAATATGATAATAACGTATAGTACTTTGCAAACATTAAAGTACAATATGAATGCTAGTTATATACCCATTGTGTCACATTTGACCACACACACACACACACACACACACACACACACGACAACATGACTGTATAAAAGAAGGATAAGAGATTAATTTGGTATAATCAGGTTTTAATGAACCAACTATGAGTTCTTGGAATGGCTGTTTCTTCTTTTAAATACTCATAAATTTCACATATATCTTCAAATATGATTATGATTTTAATTTTATTAAATTTGATTACATTATCATTATTATTTAAAGAACAAGGTCTTTGAGGAACAGAATTTGTTCTAAAGATATGTTGCTTAAGGTGGTGGCCTTGTCAAGAGGTGACTTGTTTTCTGAGGGGAATAGGAGGGTAAAACTACTAATATGGACTCTAGAAGAAGTAGTCAATTCCTTGAAGACCTATCAAAGGAAACATATTTGGTATTCCTCCCTCCCCCCCTCACCAACGTGGATTTTTAAGGGAGAAAAAAATCTTGGCTCATGGGTTGCTGAGTTGGGGGTTTTGTTGTACAGGCCAGGTTTCTATATTGGCCCTGGCATTTTGACAAGTTGTGTACAAGAGGGTAATACCATCCTGGCTCCCTTGGTACAAATGGTTTGCCTGCTGATGAGGATCAGTGGCAGCAGGCAATGTCATTATCTTTGCTATAGCCCTGATGTTCCTGGTGCTGTTTCTGCTTGTCATCACCTCTTTACTTCAGGAGATCTAGTAAAATGTATGTTGAATTTTACTCCTGGATCAGATGATGTTTTGAATTGAACTTCATCCTGAATGGGCAAGGAGAAGTCTGGAATTTCAGTGTTGTTGTTGGGTTTTTTTTTCTTCTCATACCTTTTAGTCCTTTAGGGGATTATCATAATACTTTTTGTCTTTTATTTTTTTGCTGCTGTTACTATACTAAAGGCTTTGTTTCCCTTCCCTCTCCCCCAGCCTCGGTGCTACCAGTGACAAGCTTTTTATATACCTGAGCCCAATAACAGTCCTCAGAACATTTAAGTGGTAGAAGTCTTCAAAACTGCCCACATGTTACCAAAGCATAGGTTATGGTAGGGGCATGCCAACCAGAGTCTCTTAGCTATGCTAAGCAGTTCTTTTCTTTAACAGCACTGAACTTATACTTGAGATTTAATTAACTCAGGGACTAGTGGTCATGTCATTGACAAAGATTTCTTATTTCCTAAGTGCAAAAGAGCCAAAGTAAAAAGAACTTTAACTCTTCTCTGAGGCTTTTGACTCAAAGATAAGCAGAATAGAAAGCAACAGCACAGGGAAGTTACATTCAACTGAATCAATACTGTGTCCTTTGTGAATATCTGCTTTTCTGCTATTAGATGGAGTATGAATATTTCACATCATTCTAACAGTTGAATTGTCCTAGTTATACTTATCCTACTACAATATTTTTAAAAAATTTGTAGCTGGTACACATTTAATCATAGATTTAATATTTAACATATTTCAGCAGGCTACAATAAAATAATGGGTTAAATTTACAAGGATGGCATTTAATAAAAATATAAAAACTCACATGAGTCTAACAATTAGCCCTCTGTTTTGTAACAGCACAAAACAGAGGGCTAATTGTTAGACAAGAGTTTGTGTGAAAGATCTGAGTATCTAGTTAACTTCTTTGTCAATATAGATGAATAATATCACATCATAGTCAAAACCTAAGTATAGCATTCTTATTTTTTTTATCATTCTCTTGAACTTGCCTTACATCCCTAAGTGCCTAATGGACGTCATCTGGATGTACCTTTAGGAATCTCACATTCATATTGAAATTGCTTTACTTTACAATATTTGTTGAAATTACATTATTTTCAAATTTTCTATTCAAACCTGGTATACTTCATAACTTCCTTATTTTTGTCCAGACCACTATCATCTTTTCATACATTCAGGTTTGCAGTCTCAGAATTATCCTTATCTTTTCTATCTCCTTTACTACCTTTCCTCTCCTTATATCTAATCAGAATCTAAGTTGTCTATCCTACTTCCACATGTCACAAAAAATGCTCTTTTTCCATTCTGATGATCATCATACTAATTATCTCTTGCCTAGATTATTATAACAATGTTCTAATAGGTTTCCATGCCTTTAGTCTTAATGCTTTCCCTTCTATGAACCCCACAGCTTGAAAATAATTTTCCTAAATAACTGTGTTAGCCATCTTATTTCCCTGCTCAATAACCTTGAATGGATAACCTCGATGGTCTTTAGAATAAAATGAGAATCACTTTTTTCCAATAAAAAGTCTTTCACCAACTTTATCTTTGAAGAATGTTTTACCATCTTGCTTTCAACATATCAACCAGACTACTTATTGTCGGTTTCTCATATATGACATCTCATTTCCTTTGTTTGTATCTCTGCTCAGATTTTCCCCATGCATCCTTAATAGTATTTCATATTTCCAAATAAATGTACAATAGTTTTCAACATTAATTTCTGTAAGATTTTGTGTTCCAAATTTTTCTCTCCTTCCTTCTCCCTAAGACATCAAGCACTCTGAAATATGTGCAATCTTCTTAAATATATTTCCATATTTGTCATGTTGTGCACGAAAAATCAGGCCAAAAGGGAAAAAATGAGAAGAACAAACAAAAAAGATTAAAATTCTATGCTTTAATCTACATTCAGACTCCTAAGTTCTTTCTCTGGATGCAAAGTACAGCAGCTCTTTTTGTGGTGGTAAGAAGAAACTGAAAATTGAGGGAATGTCAATTAATTGGGGAATGATTGAACAAGTATATGAATATAATGGAATTTTATTATGCTATAAGAAATGATGAGCAGGTAGAATTCAGGAAAACCTGGAAAGACTTACATGAATTGATGTTGAGTGAAGTAAGCAGAACACTGTATACAGGAACAGTATTCTAGGCAAATTAACTGAGAGTTGCCTCTCCTTTTCATAAATTCAATTCTTAACTTCACTTATTGGTTCAATAAATAACTATTATCTGCAAGAGGCATCCTTTTTCATATCTGAGTATCTCAGCTTCCAGAATAACAGTCCGGACAATCCTAGACTTAAATGTCTTGAAATTTTTACAAGATTTACAACTGATTTTATCATCATAGAATTTAGCCTAGATCCACTAGGGTAGGGACACAAGGAATTGATTTATATCTTCAGGGTCATCCAGTTAAACAGAAGTAGGAAAGGGTTCAATTTAGGACTTATCACTTCAAATTCAGTGCTATTCATTTCATTTTTTAAAAAATCAGTTAAATTAATTAAGGTAAATATGACAAAATGATCAAGAATAGGGAATGTCAGTTTATTTTATATCTGTCATTATTTCTTTATATCTTGCTCAATCAGAATTTATCTTAAATTCAATATTCAAAAGTAGACAATTAACATCTAATCATTTTATAGACTATTGAACCAATACATCATTTTCTTTGGATATTGTCTTTCATTTCAAAATCATCAAATCACTCTGCCTGAAGTTCTGTATAAATTCTGAAGAACTGCTTTTGTAATGCAAGTCTGCTTCTTCCAAAACAAATTCTTTTGAATTATTTTTTAGGACTTTATGTGCCCACAACATTCTAACTACTCCAGGTAACTATTTTTAGTCAGATAGAATTCATTGTCCATCTTGAAGCTCCTTTTGTCAGAGTATTATGGATAGCTTTTGTTCTGCAGACAATGTGCTTAAAACCATGAGATGTGAATATCAAGCATTTTTAAAGGGTAATGCATTTTTCTTTTTCTTTTTCTTCTACAGACTTTCAAAGAGTATTTTATAAATATTTGTGAGACTTATAATATATGAGTTCAGAAATATTTCATTTATCATGTGATAAAGGAAGAACATGAGGTTTAGAACTTATGCTCTCTTTTTAATACCCCACATAGAGAAGTTTGAGGTATGGAATGTGCTGCCAGCAGGAAACCATTGTGCAAACATATATTTGATCTTATTCCAAAGAGATGTAGAAGTGATATCACTTCTGTTGAACTGGGGTGGAAAGGATGTTTGAAATTGATTTTAACTCAGGTGAAGAAATTGTTTATATGCTCTTTTGTGTGTGATTTAATTAAGCATATCTGTATTTCATTCTATTTTTTGCCTTTGACTTCTGAAAAAAAAAAAACTTGTGGAGTTTCCAAAAAAGAAAACAGTGCCAAGAGATTCTGTAATAATATTCATCACAACTCCATTATAATCACTAAAGAATTTATTCATGCAAGAGAAATATCAGGTACTAGGAGTTTAAATAGATAATTTAAGGAATATGAAGTCTTTTCAAAATACTTATTTCTTTGTGCTCTCCACCTAAAAATTGGACAGTATTTCACAGCATACAAATAAATTTCAAAAACTATGAATCTGGTATCGAAGGTACATCAGAATCTGTAACCAATTTACCTTTATTCAGTAACATTATATTGAATTTCTACTAAGTAGAAGGCACAGAGGGGGTGATTATAAAATAAACATAGCAAATAATAGCAAACTACATGTGACAATATTTATTTAAAATATGGCAGAGTAAAATTCTTAAGTAAACTAATGAAATGATTTAAAACAATATCTTGTAAATTCCACAAGAGAAGTATCAATCAGAGATTTCATGGGAAAGTCTTCATGGACAATTTTTCAATTAAGATTGAATATCTAAGATATATAGACAGCTAAGAGATATTTGTGATGTGTCTGTGTGTGTACATAATATAACAATATAACTATATATAGATAAACACAGATAAAAGCATATATATTCATATATGCATGTATGTGCATGTATTTATTTATACACATATATATTCATACACAACCTATATGTGGACATATTTACATTTATTAATATTGATATATAAATTCGTGCAATACACATTCACCTGAATTTACATCTTCATTTATATCGAAAATAGTTCCCCTATTAATGTGTTTAAAAGATATGAATTATTTAAAAAGCAACAAAACTGAACAGCATTAGTGATGTAAGAATATTCCAAATCACCAATAATAAGAAAAAATAAAATCAAAACAATCATATTTTTACCTCATAGCTAATTGGAAAAGATGGCATAGACTGGAAATAGTCAATAATAGAAGGTTGTAAGAAAATACATTAATACACTTTTTAATGGAGCTGTGGATCAGTGCAAAAAAACACTGTGGAAAGCACTTTGGAATTTTGCAAATAAAGTGACTAAAATCTCCACATTGAATATTTATATAAGAATCTTTGTAATATTAAAAAATTTGAAACAAATTAAATGCTAATTAATTGGGAATGACTAGACAAATTGTGACAAATGAATACACTAGCATATGACAAATACAGATAATAGAAAGATTTATATGATATAAACAATATTTTTAATAATTAAATGGAAGGATAAACTAGAGATTAATAAAATATAAATGTTTCAAAGTTATAAATACAAAAAGAATACAAATATTAATAAAATAAGTAACAAAAATATCTCCAAAGAAGAGACTTGACTATGCTCTTGCTAAGATAGGAGTATCATGGGTATGATACATTGCATACATTCTCAGCCTTTTATATTGAATTGATGAGTTTTGATGCTTTTTTTTTCTTCCACTGTTTCTTTTTATTTTCTTTAAGAATAGTATTTCCTTAACGGTTTGGTCATTTATACTTATTGTGTATCTAATTTATATTTTAATATATTTAACATCTATTGATCATCCTGCCATCTGGGGGAGAGGGTGGGGAGTAAGAAGTGAAAAATTGGAACAAGAGGTTTGGCAAATGTTAATGCTGTAAAGTTACCCATGCATATAACCTGTAAATAAAAGGCTATTAAATAAAAAAAGAAAAAAAAGAATATTATTTTTTACATGGAATAGCTCTCTGGTGATATAAAAAAAACATATCAATAACTTTATTTTTCATTTTTTATTAAAGGTTTTTATTTTCAAAACATGAAAGGATAATTCTCAACACTGACTCTTGCAAAGTGTTGTGTTTGGAATTTTTTCTTTCCATTATTCCACCCACTCCTCCAGATGGCAAGTAATACAATATGTACAATTCTTCTAAAAATATTTCCACAATTGTCATGTTGCACAAGAAAAATCAGATCAAAAAGAAAAAAAAAATGAGAAAGAAAACAAAATGCAAGCAACAACAAAAAGATAGAAAATTATAAATTGTGATCCACACTCAGTTCCCACAGTCCTCTCTCTGAGCAAATGGTTCTCTTCATCACAAGACCAGTGGAACTGGCCTGAATCATATGTTGAAAAGAGCCACGTCCATCAGAATTGATCATGATAATAGTATTGCTGTTGCTATGTATAATTATCTCCTGATTCTGCTCACTTCACTTACCATCAATTCATGTAAGTCTCTTCCTGTTTATTAAACATTTATTTGTATTAAACATCCTGTTTATCGTTTCTTATAAAACAACAATATTTCATAACATTCATGTATCATAATTTATTTAGCCATTCTTCCAACTGATGAACATCCATTCAGTTTCCAGTTTCTTACTACTATAAAAAGGACAGTCACAAACATTTTTTACATATTAGGTTTCTTTCCTTCCTTTATGATCTCTTTGGGATACAAGCCCAATGGAAACACTGCTGGATTAAATGGTATCACAGTTTGATAGCTCTTTGGGCATAGTTCCAAACTGCTCTCCAGAATGGTTGGATCCATTCATAGCTCTGCCAACAATGTATTAGAGTCCCAGTTTTCCCATATCCCCTCCAACAATCGTCATTATCTCTTCTTTCATCTATATATTTTAGAAATGAGGCCTTTATCAGAACTCTTGAATGTAAAACTCCTCTGTTTTCTGCTTCCCTTATAATCTTGTCTGTATTGGTTTTTTTTTTTTTTTTTTGGTATAAAAACTTCTTAGTTATATAATCAAAATTATCCATTTTGCATTCCATAATGTACTCTAATTATTCTTTGGCCACAAATTCCTTCCTTCTTCACACATCAGAGAGGTAAACTATCCTTTTTTTTTTTTCTAATTTGCTTATAACGCCACTCTTGATGTTTGAATCATGAAGTCTTTTCAATCTTACCTTGGTATAGAATTTTAACTTTGGATCAATGCCTACTTTCTGCCCAACTAATTTCTAATTTTCCCAGAAGTTTTTGTTTAATAGAGAGTTCTTATCCTAAAATCTGGGGTCTTTGGTGTTGTCAAACACTAGATTACTATAGTCTTGAATATTTTGTCCTGTGAAGTTAATCTAGTACATTATTGACAACTCTAGTTCTTAGCCAGTACCAAATAGTTTTGATGACCACCGCTTTGTGATAGTTTTAGGTCTGGTACAGTTGACCATGAACGTTTGCATTTCTTTTCATTAATTCCCTTGAAATTCTTGATATTTTGTTCTTCCAGATGAACTTTGTTATTATTATTTCTAGCTCTGTAAAATAGTTTCTTGAGAGTTTGATTGGTATAGCACTGAATAAATAGATCAATTCAGGTAGTAACGTCATTTTTATTATATTAGCTCAGCCTACCCATGAGCACTAATATTTTTCTATTTGAATAGATCTGATTTGTTTGTATGGAAAGTGCTTTGTAATTGTATTCATATAATTAATAACTTTGCCTTGTTTTTATGGAAAGTGCTTTGTAATTGTCTTCATATAATTATTGCCTTGGCATGTAGACTCCCAGATATTTTATATTATCTACAGCTGTTTTAAATGGAATTTCTTTTTGTATCTGATGCTGCTGGACTTTGTTGGTAATATATAACCATTATGCTGATGATTTATGTGGATTTATTTTATCTTCCGCAACATTGGTAAAGTTTTGAATTGTTTATAGCAGTTTTTTATTTGATTCTCTAGGAGTCTCTCAATATACCATCATATCATCTGCAAGATTTATAATTTGGTTTCCTCATTACCTACTCTAATTCCTTTAATCTCTTTTTCTTCTCTTATTGCCAAAACTGACATTGTAATACAATATGAAATAGTAATGGTGATAGTGGGCAACCTTGTTTCACCCCTGATCTTATTGAGACCATTTCTACATTCCATATATGTATATATATATATATATATATATATACACACACATTCCCTAAATTACATATGATGTTTGCTGATGGTTTTAAAGAGATGCTACTAGTGATTTTAAGGAAAACTCCATTTATTCCTATACTTGCTATATTTTTAATAGGAATGGGTGTTGGATTATGTTAAATGTTTTTTTCCTGCATCTATTAAAATAATTATATGTTTTTGTTATTTTGGGAATCGATATAGTCAATTATGCTAACAATTTATCTAAAATTGAACCAGCCCTGCCTTCCTGGCATAAATTATATATATATTTATCAGATTTTCTTTCTTTGTTGTGACCCTACCTGGTTTAGTTATCAGCACCATATCTGTGTCATAAAATGCATTTGGTAGGACTTCTTCTTTCCCTATTTTTCCAAATAGTTTATATAAAATTGCAATTAATTGTTTTTTGAATGTTTAGTAGAATTCACATGTAAAGCCATCTGGCCTGGAAATTTTTTCTTAGAGAGTTGATTAAGAGCTTGTTCAATTTCTTTTTCTAAAAAAAAGGGACTATTTGAGTAATTTATTTTCTCTTCTGTTAATCTAGCTAATCTATATTTTTCTAAGTGTTTCTCTATTTCACTTAGATTATCAGATTTAGGGACATACAGTTGGGAAAAATAACTCCTAAAATTATTGCTCTAATTTCTTCTTCATTGGCAGAACGTTTTCCCTTTTCATTTTTTGATACTAACAATATGAATTTCTTCTTTATATCAAATCAAATTAACTAAAGATTTATCTACTTTGTTGGTTTTTTTCATAAAATCAATTCTTATTTTTTGTTTATTAATTTAAGAATTTTTTTAACTTTCAATTTTATTAAACTCTTCTTAATTTCAGAATTTAAAATTTGGCACTTAATTTGGGGGTTTAATTTATGCTTTTTCTAGCTTTTTTATTTGCATTCCCAATTCACTGATCTTATCTTTCTCTGATTTGTGCAAATAAGTATCTAGAGATATAAAACTTCCCCTAAGAACTGCTTTGGTTACATCCCATAAATTTTGGTATGCTATCTCATTATTGTCATTCTCTTACATGAAATTATCAATTGTGTCTATGATTTGTTCTTTCATCCATTCCTTCTTTGGGATTAGATCATTAAATTTCCAATTAATTTTTGGTCTATTTTCCTCTGATCTTTTATTGTATGTAATTTTTATTGCATCATGATCTTTAAAAAATGACCATTTTTGCCTTATGCTTTTATACATGGTCAATTTTTGTATAGGTTCCACGTGCTACTGAGAAAAAGTATATTCCTTTCTGTCTCCATTCAATTTTCTCTAATGGTCGATCATACCTAAATTTTCTAGAATTCTATTTACCTCCTTAAGTTCTTTCTTATTTATTTTATTGTTTGATTTATATAGTTTTGATAGAGCAAGGCTGAAATTTCCCACTAATATAATTTTCTGTCTAATTCTTCTTGCAATTCTTTTAACTTCTCCTTTAGGAATTTGTATGCTATACCAGTTGGTACAAAAAATGTTTAGTATTGAAATTGCTTCATTATCTATGTTACTCTTCAGCAAGATAGAATGTCTTTCCTTGCCTCTTTTAATTAGATCTATTTTTGTTTTTGCTTGATTTGAGATCAGGATTGCTACCCTGCTTTTTTTATACTCCAGCTGAAGCATAATAGATTATGCTCCAGCCTTTTACATCTACTTTGAATGTATCACTCAGATTTAAATGTGTGCCTTGTAAACAGTAAATTTTAGGATTCTAGCTTTTAGTCCAGTCTGCTGTTTTCATTTTATGGGAGAGTTAATCCCATTCACATTCACATTTAAAATGACTAACTCTGTATTTCCTGCCATCTTGTTTTCCCCCAAATATACTTTTCTTTTTCCTTTCCCCCTTTTTTCCTCCACAGTATTTTGCTTTTGACCACCTCCCTCCCTCAAACATCCCTCCATTTTTACAGCCTTTCCCCCTTTCTTATATCTTTTCCCTTCTACTTCAGTTCTCCCTTCTATTAGCCTCCCCCTTTCCTTTCCCCTTTCCCCTCCTTCTTTCAAATAGGGTGAGACAAGTTTTTCTGTGAAGCTAAATATATCAGATACTCTCTCTTTGAACCAAATCTGATGATAAGTAAGATTCACACAATGCTCATTCCCCTCCCTTCTTTCATTCAATTGCAATAGGTCTTTTTTCCCACTTCTTCTAATGTAATTTACCCTATTTTAATTGACAGTGGAATCCCCTTTCCTTCTCTACTTTATTTTTTACTTTATTACACTCATATTGTGTCCTATATCTTTCCCATCCACTTTTCCTGGGACCTAGAGTAGGCTCCAATTATGGGAAAACAGATACACAGCCCTCCCCTTAAACACACAGAGACAGAAAGAGAAACAAAGAGGACCACCAAGAGAGGCAGAGAGAGATCATGAGAGGGAAGGAAGAAAGAATGGAGGAAATCTGGAAACACTAGGCACCACCTTCACAGCTGCCTGATTTTCAGGCTCTGCAGATACTGATTGACATTGTTTCATTTGCTATTGAAAGCAAACTTCTGAGGTAGGGGCTACTTTCTGGCAGCTGGCTAGATGAGGAAAATGAGGTGGACTGCAGTTAAGAGGTCAGTCAATGCTGGGCCCTCAATGAATACATTGTTCTTTTTGCGAAGCACTGAAATGTCTAAAATCAAATTATACCTGCACTCTCAAAGTATACCCATAACAGAGATATTAATCTCAAGGGTTAAACAAATCATCTTCCCAAATATGGATATAAGATTTTTAACTTTTAAAATAAAGTTATTTTTTTTCTTTCCTTTTTACTTTTTATGCTTCTCTTGAGTTCTGCATTTAAAGTTAAATTTTCTCTTCAGCTCTGGTATTTTCACCAGAAATAAATAAATTTACCTCTTTCATTGAATGTCCATCTTTCTCCCTGAAAGTTAATGCTCAATTTTGCTATGTAGTTGATTCTTGGCTCCAATCCAAGTCCCCTTGCCTTTTGTAATATCAGATTACAGGCCCTTTAATCCTTTAAAGTGGAAGCTGCTAAATCCTAGGTAATCCTGATTGTGGCTCCTCAATATTTAAATTGTTTCTTTCTGGCTGCTTGTAATATTTTCTCATTGATCTGACAATTCTGAAATTTAGCTAAGATGTTCCTTGTGGTTTTATTTTGGCATCTCTTTCAGGTTATCTGTGAATTCTTTCAATGGTTATTTTACTCTCTAGTTCTAGAACATCAAGACAGCTTTCTCTGATGATTTTCTGAAAGATGATGTCTTGGCTCTTTTTTTCATTATGTTTTTCAGGAAGTCCAATAATTCTTAGATTGTCCCTCCTACATCTATTTTCCAGATCAATTGTTTTTTCAATAAGGTATTTCACATTTTCTTCTATTTCTTTTCATTTTTTTTCTTTTCTTTGACTGATTCTTGAAGTCTTATTTAGTCATTTACTTTTATTTGTTCAATTTTAATTTTTAGAATTTTCTTCATTTAGCTTTTTTCTTTTCTTTTTGATTTTGGCCAATTGAATTTTTAAATGAGGTGTTTTGCTCATTGGATTTTTTTTCCATTTCACAAATTCAGTTTTTCAATGAATTGTTTTCTTTTTAAAATCTATTTTGTAAGGAATTATTTGTTTTTTTCATTTCACTAAATCTATTTTAAAGAGTTTTCTTCAGGTAATTTTTGTGTTTCCTTTTCCAAACCCTCTTGCAAAGTTCTCATTTCCTTTCACCATTTTTTCTTTTCTCTTTTAAGATCTTTTTGAATTCTTCCCAGAAAGCTTTGTGAGATAGGGGCCAACATATATTGTCCTTTAGGGATATGATTTGCCTTTAGGATCCTCAGGGTTTGAGGTTTATTCTCTTTCTCCAAAAAAGCTATGATCAGAATTCTTCTTTATTTTTTGCTCATTTTTTTAAAGGTTGAAGTTTTCTCACAAGGCAAAGGGAAGACTGTTCCTAGCTTTGTCTACAGATGACAGTGGCTTTAACATGCCCTAGGCTGGAGCTGCAAACTTCCTTTCAGTATTGGGTGGGCTTGGCCAAATTCCATGTTATTCTGGGGTTTAGAGGCTCCCTATTTGCTAGTTGAATTTGTGTTGGTTGTCTCACAGCTAATCTGCTGATCCACTGGCTTGTAACCAGGACAGAGTAGTTAACCCTGTCATATTTTGGCTAAGAGCTGTCTGGTAAATTCCCTGGTGCCACACTGCGCTGAGTTTCTATGCTGCACTTGTGCTGGGCTACCTCCTTCCTCTTTCCTCTATCTCTTTCCAGGTTGATTGAAACAGATCTTTCTGAAGTTCTTCCAAAATATCTTCTGCTGGAAATTTGTTACCCTCCAAATATTTGTGGGTTCTGTCCCTCCAAAACCAGTTCAGAGTCTTTTTCTGGTGTTGATCTGAAGGACACCAGGAAAGGTTCAGATAAAGACCCGTCTACTCTTCACCATCTTGGATCTGCCCCCAATAACTTTATTTTCAAAAAAGAAAAAAAAGTGTTCATTTTTCTACCTGTAGAAGGACATATCTAATGGTTTTGACTTAATGTCATATAAAGAAAGGTTGAAAGAACTTGGAATTTGAGTCTGTAAAATAGAAAAGTCACTGAAGAAAATATAACAAATTCACATATTTAAAGATCTGTCATGTGAAAAGGGGAAAAGATTTATTCTATTTGTTCTCAGAGAACAGAATTAGCAGAAAGAGTCAAGCTTCATGGGACAAATTTAGGTTTAATGGTAAGAAAAACCTTCCTAGCAGTTAGCAAAAGCAAATGTGTAATGTTCTGCTTCAGGTGTGGTGAAGTTTCCTTTTTAGAGAACTTAATAGAAACTGGATGGCCACTTGTTACATATGGTATCATAGACTCTCCTTAATAATACAGTGATTCTGTGATATTTTACAAGAATATTAGTTAGCATTTATATAGCACTTGAAGATTTGCATATATCCCATTTGATTCTCAAAACAACCCTGGATGATCTGTAGTATTATTGTTGTTGAATTGCTTCAATCATGTCTAACTCTTTATGACTCCTTTTTGTGTTCTCTTGGTAAAGATACCAGAGTAGTTTACCATCTCCTTCTACATCTCATTTTACAGAAAGGGAAACTGAGACAAACAAGTTTCACTGACTGGATCACACAGCTAGTAAGTCTACAGCTAGATTTGAACTCAGGCCCTATTGAATCCAGGCCCATTGCTGTATCCACTGTACCACTTAGCTGTCCCATGATCAATATAATATTATTTACTTTCCTTTTACAGATGAAGGAAATTGAGATAGAGATGTTAAGTGATTAAGTTAATAATGTGAGGCACGATTTTAATAAAGGTCTTTCTGACTCTAAGACCAGTGCTCTATTGTTACTTAAAGTGGTGAAAGGTGGCTGAGATTTTTGAAAAATAGAAATAAAATAGGAGCGAGTGTCCCAGGAAGGGGAATGATTTAAAATGTATGTGTGTATATATATGTATACATGCGCTTATGCACATATGTATATATAAATATACATACACAAAAACTCTTCTATATCTATCTATCTATCTATCTATCTATATATATATCTATATACATATTGTGGGGAGAGAGAGACACACAGAGAGAGAGGAACAGAGGGAGAGGGAGAGAGAAAGAGGGAAAGAAAGAGGGAGGGAGGGAGGAAGGAAAGAAGAGGAAGAGAAAGGAGAAGGAAGATTTTTACAGTTTTATTATGCAGGTGGCCACTTTCAACCATCTTGGGATAAATGATTGTTGGATAAGCATTTGTATCTTAACTTTAACTTAGCAATTGTAACTTAACTTAGATAAAAGATCTTAATCTTTTATACCTAGGAAGGCACAAATATTATACATCTAGAATTCATTTATTATTTTATTGTTTGCCTAGAATTAAGGAAGTTATAGATAAAATGTTAATTATGCAGATTAAACAAATATATTTCATGGGTACTATTTTGTTTTTCAGATACATGTTTGCTAAACATTTACCAGCACACTATTGGGTTTATGAAAAATTTTCTTTAGAAAAATCTTGAGAAGTATGCTATGCATGTATTATTATTGCCATTTAACAGGTGGATACATGGAAGGTCAGGGTCATGAAATGACTTGATCATGATGACCAACTGGTAAATATTAAAGCTTAGAATAGCAAAGGCATAGAGGAGTGCTGGCGATATTTAGGAAGATATGAATAGTGAGTTTTGGTGGAGTATTAGAAATACTATTTGAGAAAAAACTAGTTTGATCTTGTACTGTAAAGGGCTTTGGATGTCATAATAAAGGCTCTAGATTGAATCTAGAAAATAATGGAGAATCACTGAAAATTTATTGCCAAGTTTGTGGTACTGTAAACATTGAGATTTAAATAGATTAATCTGTCAGTGGTTTTTCAGGTTTTTCAAACAGTTCTTACAGAACTGCTAATGATCTAAACTAGGCTAGTATTACTGAGAAGACAAAAAAAAAAAGAAATTGTTCTGAGAGACATTCTGAAGGTACAGTATTCTACTGGGGAATCCTGATTAAGTATGGATTTGGCTAGGTGGCCTCTAAGGCCTTTACTAAGCTTTAACTTCTGTGATCCTATGATTTTACAACTTAAGGCATTGGAACTTCGAAGAAAGGCCCATTGATTCAAAAAGTGCATGATGATA
The DNA here is from genome assembly GCF_902635505.1 of Sarcophilus harrisii. Lineage (NCBI taxonomy): Eukaryota > Metazoa > Chordata > Mammalia > Dasyuromorphia > Dasyuridae > Sarcophilus > Sarcophilus harrisii. Next base: position 171,095,278 of record NC_045427.1, read on the forward strand.
GTGAAAAATTGAATGTAATTTAAAGAGCTTGAACAAAGCTGTAAGAAAGGGTATAATGGTTAATAGCTAAGCTAAAGAACCACAGCTGAAACTAATGAGAAATGTTTCTTGTACTCCAGCAGCATCAAAAAATCACTGAAGTATTCTCAGTGATCCCCTAGAAACTACCAATACCTAATATGTAAATCAAACAGATAATGAAAAACTGTTATCTTATTCGTCAAACCTTTGTTCTCTTCACATCTTAATCATGGAGTCAAATAAAACGTCAAAGAATGTGCAAGTTAATGTGTAAGATAATCTCTATAATTCTGTTATACCATAATATACTTCAATTTTGAACCTGAACTGCTGTATAACTGAGGGTAGAAAGAAGTGAACTATTGCTAAAGCTTGGAATAGAGAGAAAACTATGATTTCATGGACATTCAGAAAACAGGAGGTATTTTTCTAATTTTCTCATCTTATTTATCAACTCCTACTACCAATTAGCTATATTAAAATAATCAGTTATAGATCCAGAAGAGATCTTAGATATCATTAGAGCAAAGGTTCTTAACCTAGAGTTCCTAAATGTATTTTAAATATATCTATTTAATGGTCATATTATTATAGGTCACATATACCTATGTGGTCATATACAGGTCATATACATATATGGACATATACAGGTCATATCATTATATAATTACATTTCCATAAAATTAGTTTCCTTTGTAATGCTATGTATTATATTTTATACATTTTATGATTCTGAGAAGAGATCTACAAGTTTCACCAGATTGTCAAAAGGGTCATGACAAAAAGAAAAAAAAAACAAACACAAAATAAAAAAAAAATTAGGAACCAGTCATCTAGCCCACTTAACCCTATTTTATAGTTGAGGAAACTCAGGTATAAAGTAGGCAAATGACTTGTCTAAAATTACACAAGCAATAAATAGAAGAGAAATTATTCCAAATATAGAATTTATGATTTCAAATCAAGATTTCTACTTGCTGCATTGCCATTTCTCTGCATTCATTCCCCCCTCTCTATTGTCATCATTTGTTAAATGAAGTCAGATTATTCTAAGAGCTGACATTTATCCAGTGCTTTAAAATTTGCAAAAAACACTAGAAATATTAAATCATTTAATATTTTGATAACCCCCAAAGGTTGGTACATTATACCTACATTTATGGGCAAGAAAATTGCAACTCAGACTTAACAAAGGTTGTGCATATTATAAAGATCAGAGGAAAGATTTGAACTAAAATCTTCCTAATTTTATTAACTTTGGTGTAAAAATCCCTTTTGACTCTCTGAATCTATATATTTACATAATTAACTTGTATTAGTATATTGCATATTGTATTAACTAAATGAATCTATATCTATCAAACCAACTAAACAAAAGAAAACTTTGACATAGCAATGTGGACAAAGCCAGGACAGAGACCTAAATGCACATGCATATAGATACACATACAAATATACACATATATAATAAAACCATACACACAAAAGTACTATTGTTCTTTCAAGTCTTCAAAGACTATTCTAATTTTGGCCTTAGGAATGTAGAATATTTTCTACCGGGCAGTGTGGCATAGCAGATATGTGATGAAGATTTGTGTTTGTTTCCTTCAGATACTTTCTAGCTCTGGGATCCTGGACAAATTATTTATCCTCAGTTTTCATATTTTCAAAAAGGAGCTAATAGTGTCTGTAACATTTCCTTCATAAAGTTGTAAGGATCCAGTGAGATCATATTGTACAGTGCTTCACAAACCTTTAAGTACTAAAGTCAGTTATTATTATTGGCATTTAATGTTTCTTGGATTTAGCCAATGAAGCTAAGCAGAAATACATTTACTCTGAAGTATATATACCAGTGTCACAGGAGCTATTTATGTTTTTTGTTTGTTTGTTTGTTTCATAAAACATGAAAACTTGAAATATGGTTTAAGTCTGGTGGACCATTGAGTCTGAAATACAATATGGGAAAAGTCAGAAAACAAGAAACCAAAAGTTGCCATTAACCCTTTGCTTTCTATTTAGCCAAGTAATTATAGGTACTCTTTAGGCAAAACAGAGACTTGATCTTCTGAAGCCATGAATGGCTATTCAATAAGCATTTATTAAATGTCTTATATTCTGTATGCCGACTTGTGCTGGACACAGAGGATATAAAACAATATGACATAGCTTCTGACCTCAAGAAACTTATACATGTATATGTACATGTATGTATGTGTGTATATATGTATTGAAATAAATTCAATACAATTTTATGCAGGGAAAGCCACTAGTTTCTCAGAGGATTAGAAAAGTTCTCATCTAGGAAGTGGCTTTTTATTTGAACTGTGGAATTGAGGAATTGAGGAATTTGAAGAGTGGAATTGAGGAAGGAGTATATTGCAGGCATTATATAAAAGCAAGGAGAGGGAAGGATAATTTGAATGTGTATTTACATATGTATACAAACATATGTATACAGATACACACATATATGTATATATATATTGATGTGTGCATACACATGTATATAAACATAATCCCTATATTGCTATCTAATCTATCATCTATTTATAGAGAAGATAAAGAGAATAGAAGGCTGTTTTAGAGTCAGGAATATCTGGCTTGCAATCTTTTCTCCAACACATACTGCCTACGTGGCCATGAACAATTTACCTAGCTGCCAAGTGTTCCAGGCCACCAAGGCTACAAATTATTGACTACTTCTTCATTTGTTTTCACCCTGGGAGTTACTAATAGAATCAAAATTAGAGTCACACCAAGACTTATTTTATGGTCAGAAGTTATAGGGAAATGGTAAGGGAAATTTAGTTACCCACCTGACTCAAGAAAATGAGACAATATAATCAAGAGTAATGGGAGAGGATTTTAAAATGCTCACTTAAACATTGACATTTTGGATCGTACAACATGATGTAATGGCAGATGCCCAGAAATAAATGCAGCCAGTTTTAGCTTGTTATTCTCTTAGGCATTTGGCCCAACTATAGGCAGGGAACTGAACACAACAATTTCTAATGAATCAAAAGATTCTCTTTTGTCCACACATGGCAAATCATTCCCAGAATAATGAGAAAAGAAAGACTTATGCCAATCTCTAATTAACTGTCAACTTGTTTGTCTTAGCTAATATAAGTGTAATTATGCAACAGCCAATTCCACCTACATAGACATGTCCGACTGATATTGTAAACGTGAATATATATATATATATATGTATATATATGTATATATATACATATATATATATATATATATATACATATATATATATATATATATATATATATTTCTTGATCTGCCCAGGTCTATGGATATGCTTATAGCTTTTTTTTTTTTAAGAAAAGGGTTGGTATTTGTGATTTTATCAGTTTAAGGTCATCTCTTATGAAAATATTTTCCCAACCAATGGTGATCATCAACTCATTTATAACTGAGAACCTTACTAACTTCTCTGGGACATTAACAAACTAAGTGACTTGTCTATGGTCTTACAGTTAATGACAGAGACAAGCCTCAAACATAGGTATTTTTGGTTCTAAGGACAATTGAAACCACTAAATCAGGATACTTCTATACAAATGATATATTTGCCAAAATGTATTCAAATCCATAGATAATTCAATTCAGCTAAATGAGCATCTTCTACAAAGTAAGTATTAGTCAAAATACTAGGGCCTTATTGCTTATTTTCTAAGAAAATTTGCAATTGATTCTTGGAACTAATCTACTTGCAACCAAATTATTGGCCAGGAATTTATTATATGCAGGCTTGATGGGAAACTCCTAGCTTCACAAATATAATTTATAAACTTTATATTATGTTTGGAAATAAATCTATTGTTGGATAGTCAATATTATGTTGATGTTTGCAATGATCAGAATGTTTAGGACATATTTAATATGAAAACTAGATCCTTAAATATGAATATAATTTCTCCATGCAATAAATAGGCTCGCCATTGCAAAATTGATCCCACAACTATTCAGCAAGGGAAAATATATTACTTTTTATTCTAATGAACTCTGGTTCTATAATTAAAGCATGCTGCCAAGAATTTTTTTTTTACTTCTATATCTAAGTTTCATATCTTATCATCTTCTAGTAATAGCAACTCCTATCATAGTTTAAAAGTTGTAAGCAAATACAAGGCTCCTTGTTTTGAGGTATAGGCCCTTTAGTCTTGACAATCACACTAATGAAAATCACAATACCTGTAAATATTAATTGAAAGTGCCCCTGCCACCATCCAATATGGCAATAATGGCACTTGACTCTTGGCATTCATGACTTTAGTTCAATTCCTTGACAGTTACTATTAATTTGGAATGGAAGGGTGTGTGTGTGTGTGTGTGTGTGTGTGTGTGTGTGTGTTGCAAAGTGAGAATTCTGTAATTGATTTGGATGGGATACTAATTCCAGGGTGGATATTTTATACTGCATGGTGTGTTACAAATCTATTTAGAGAAATGCATAAAGGCATTGTCATAATATGTATTTATATGGATGAGGGCCATCTCTTGCCATCCTGATCTCTATCAGATGAGTCTTGAGGAGAAACTGAGGCTGGTGAGACTTTACATAGCCCATCCTCATTTAAATTCAACTCACTTGCATGTCACGGTATCATCCCTCTAAGATTATCTGTGATACTGAAGGACAAACAACCAATAACTTGAAGGGTGAAAATTCTCACTTTCAGGAGTAAAAAGTCTGAAATTAGAAATGCAATTTTAGTATGTTTGGCCATAAACTCTTTATTTATTAGGTTTGAAATAATATTCATGATATTAAGTCAAAAGCTTATGTGCAGATGACAACTTTGCCATGTGCTCTTGATATGATCAAATTTCTCAATTCATGAAATTACAGCAAATATGATTTAATTTGGCATACATTTGGTAAATATATAAGTACTTACTATATTCAGAGCACGATAATAGCAACTGGAGAAAAATAAATGTTTGGATAAGGTATAGTATCAGAAACTCTTAGATAGGAGATAGATATCTTGGAGGTCATCAAACTGAAGTTGAATGGAACAGGAAAACCCTCTATTGCATTGATTTTTTATGTGGGTTCATGGACTCTCAAAGTGTTTATAGTCCATTTCAATGTGCAATAAGGAGAGGCTGATCTTAGATGGAAAATTACATAATAAATTTTTCTTTACAAAATTCAATAATTTAAAAACATTATTCTGAGAAGAGTTGTGACATTTTACCAAAGTTAAAAAGAAGTCCCTAAAATCGAAAAGAAAAAAAAGAACAAAACTTTGCTTTAGAATAAATCTGTACTTGAATACTCTTAGTAATGGGGAGCTCATTAATTACTGAATTGGCTCAGGAAACTGAAGTTTCTAGCTTTGTCAAGGTAATTTCCATTTCTGTTGGCTACAAGAAAAGAGCTAGACTATAGATATATACTAGCTTCATTTTATAGCCAACCTCTTCATCTGAACTTGTATATGGCTGCTCAATATTCTTAAAACTGCTTTAAAAGGACAATAAATTAGTTGATGGTGACACAAAATCAAAAGGTACAAAATGGGCTAGTACATTTTGTGGAGAGAGAAGCTCAAAATTCAATTGATATTCACATAGCTAGAATAGCACTGTAACTGGAGAATCATTGGAGCATTCTGAAAACACTATGGCAAGTTCATCAATTACTTTCCATGGATTTGCTTAGTGAAAATGCATATCTACAAAAGAAAATTAATTCAGGAAACCATCATTTATTCAGGTTGGTAATATCTAGTTTATCCATATGTGTTTGCATTAATAGCAAGCTTTCTAAAAGGATATCAAAATGAAATAGAGCCAGAATTCTACTTCCACATTGATGTTTTTGTTAAAAAGAAGCTTTTACTTCCATTAATTCTAAATCTGCATATTTTTCTCTTCTAATTATTAAGATAAGTTCCGTCCTCTCTGGTCAAATAGCACCAATGTTACCTTCTAATTTATTAGCAGGAATTAGTTGAGATTTCTATCCTAGCAACAAAGAAAAGAGCCATCTGTCTTGGATCTTTGAATGTAAGATTTACTTCTAAAACTAATCAAGATTTATGCTTCCATACTAAAACAAGTTATATATTGTTCTTTCTCTTGCCTCACAGCATGGTGCCTTTTTCATAGTGTTATGTAACAGCAGAAAAGTAATGATATTTGATCATGTTTGAAGGTACTAATAAATTCAAAGTATCATTTTGATTTGATATACAAAGAGAATGTGGGTTGGCAAATTTTGGTTGTTAGCTAGATAGTAAAACTGGCAGAGAAAAATGAGGCAAGGATACTAAGATTGAAAAAGAAAAGTAAAACTCCAATGGGCATCTGGTGCATCTGCTTCATTCCCCTGGGACCGAGGGACAACAGAAATGAAAAATACTGGATCAAATCTCAAAGAACTTCACACTGCAAGGCACCATACTCTAGGGGCATTTTAACTACCTAGACATCTGTTGGGTTACAAATACAACTATCAAAATGCTTCGTAAATTATGCTAAGGACAGCTTTATGACCCAGAAAGTAAGAATCTAACCAAGGGAGAAGTCATTCTGTCTTGACTTGTGAATAACAGATGAAATGAGTGAAAGTCTTAGGGAAAATTAAAGTTTGGAACACAGAATTAAGTGCAACTTTAATTTACTGGATTAATCTATAGGTCACAGATTGTAAGGATGTGAAAATAACACATGGAAAGAAAATAGATTTATAGATATTAAAAATATGGACTAAGTTCAAGGCATGTAGTATTTACATTTCTACAAATGGATGAATGTCTCCTTTATGATAATAGCCAATAACTGTTCTAAAATCAGAAGACCAGAAAATAAGAGACAATTTTAATAATATTTTCTAAAGAAAAATCTGAAGACTGAGGAAAGATATTTTTGAGAAAATTTGAAATTAAAGGATACATGCTTCATAGAGAATGTAATAGTAATATCATACTGTGATATTCACAAATGGTGTGAAAGTGGAGAGAGTGCTTCAAGGTGGATCAGGGCAATCTGAAGTAAAAATCTTAATTCTGACCTTTTCTAACTGTGTCCCTACACAAATTGCTTAGTCTTTCTGATCTTCAAGTAGATCTCTAAGACTGTCATTTATGGTATGGATGGCTTGCTAAGATGACAAGTCCTCTATTATGTCTATTTTCATCTATTTTTCTTGGTTTTAGTTCTATGGAACAAGGTTAAGTTCATTACTTTTACTCTCATCACCATGCTGCCAACTCAAGTTTTGATTGACACAACCTTCTGCTGTTTTCTCTCACCTCTTATTGTTGAGCTCCAGGGTAGAATACTAAACTCTATCCAATATTTTCTTTTATAAAAAGGCAGAACCAGGACTTTTCGACTTATTCTGTTCTGCATCTGTTTCCCTGCCTGTTTTCAACTCCACAAAGATCCCCCAAACTAGTTCTCCCCCATCCTTTTTTTCCTTCCTTCTTCTGTGTATTAGTTCTCCTCCTTAGATTGTATGCCCCTTGAGAAGAGAAACTTTCTTTTCTTTTTTTGCTTTGTTTTTCTTTTTTTTTAATTAATGATTTATTTAGCACTTAATATTGTATCTGACACACAGTAAGTACTTAATACAATCTTTATTGTTTTGGGTTGATCTAGTGAACAATCTTCAAGAAAGCTGCTATGGCTGAAAAATTTATTACAGCAGTTTTGTGATGAGATTTTGTGAACTTAAAGATATTACAATTTAGAGGCATGGAATATATTACATCACAAGTTAATACTTGAAATCTTTCTTTATTGGTTGGCCTTGCTAGAGTTTATATTTTATTGACATATTTTATAAATGCTCAGGATCATCTCTATGTCATGATGAAATATCTGAATGAAATATAGAGCACACATATTGTCCTAATGGGAAAACAGTGACTTAGTATAGACTGAGGGGAAAATGATAAACATGAAGTTAGAGACCAGGATTTGAATTCTTTCTCTGGTACATACTTTCACCTGTGGCTCTAAAAAGCTATGACATATACAGTGGCCATACCCTGCTAAAGTTATCTCAATAGATGGGTTAAATTGATTTGAGGGTAACTGACCGGTATTAATTCCATCAATAAATTGATAGGATATCTACCCAAAACATGTTAAGACTTCTTCCAGTTGGATAAATAATGACAATTTGTTCCAACAGCCATGAAAGTGGCTAAAGCAGGCACTTTGGAGTGCTTAGAGCTGAGTCAGATATCAATGATATCAATCAAGATCATCCACTGCATTGTGAGCTACTGCCAGTCATCCTGACCTTTGTCTTGCCTTAAAGACTTTGATGACTCTGGAAAAAAGAGTGAGCCTGACAACTTAGCAATGCTGCCTTATTTACTTATAATTTATCTACAAGTCAAGAAATCACTCCATGATGTCATGGATATCAAAAAAAAAAAAAGAATAAACAATAACTATGTGTTGTCAAGAGATCACAACCTCCCGGTGCCTCAGTTTCATATATAAACTGGAGATTCTAATATTTTCTATCTCTTAGATGCTTTGAACCCTCAAATTCCTGAAGGAGCCATATTAGTTGTGAATATCAAATGAGATAATATATGTAAAATATTTAGAAACCTTAAAACTATATATACATGTAAACATATTAATTAACAAACAATAATATATTTGTGGTCCTTTGGAAATGTTAATAATTTTTTATCTTATGTAAAGATCATCAAGGCAAAGACATTGTCAGAGAAGTAGGAGGAGAATTAGGAAAGACTAGCATTAGAGGAGTCAGTGGGGAAGACAGTATCCAGGAAGAAAAGGTTATCAATAGTGTCAAGAGTTGCAGATGTGTCAATTTAGATAAGGCCTGAGAAAAGCCCTTGAGATTTAGCAGGTAAGAAATCATTAATCACTTCAGAGAAAATAATCTGCTAAATAGTGAGGTTAGTGGCCAAATAATAAGAGACCAAGAGTTGAAGTGCTGAAGAAGTGAAGATAATGAATATTGACTGCTATTTCTTGTATGTTGCTTGTAAAAGGATGAAAAATATAATAAATCTACAACTTGGTTAGAAAAACAGGATGTGCCCTAAATGAAATATATGTATATATACTATAGCTTTTGGCTTGTAGCAAGAGTCACTTTCACTAGTTCTTGTTGATTGTAGATGCTTCTGATTCACAGTCAGAAGGTACAACTCACAAATACAATATAGTAGCTCTCTAATATCCAAAATTGTTCCTTTCTGACAATTTTATGTTTTGGTTTTGTGTTTATATTCCATATCTAACACAGTACCTTATTCATAGTGAACATTTAATACATTATTATAAAACTGAATTAGATGTTCATGGTACCTTATAATTTACAAAGCGCTTTATATAAATTTTATTATCTTTAAAACAGGAATAGAGGGTGAGTAGCATAATTAGTACTTATATTGAATTTTAAAATTTGCAAATCATCATATATACATTATTTCATTTGATCTTTATAACACATGTGGTTTCCCTGAGGCATCTGAGAGAGTTCCAAACATCTAGGAGGTAGACACTATTTCTAACTCCAAATTATCTCCACTTTATGGAGAAGGAAAATGAGCATCAGAGAAGTGGAATAGCTGGTTTAAGATTGAAAGAAGTGTTGAAATTTGAAGCTTAATTTTTACATTACTCATTCCACTGCTCTTTCTATGACATCATATTCAGAGAAAGAAGATTTGGATATGTATGTGAGGGAAATGAAGCAAAGTCAGAGGGAATGATAATAAACTTTCTGATTTACCAAAAGATAGAAAGTCTAATTTGGATTCTTCTTTTAATCAAATGAATCATAGAAATTATTAAATCAGATAATGTTCATAAAATGCTTTTTAAATTACCAAATATTATATTAATACTCTTATTATATCCTGATTCTCATCTATTTTGTTGGGGTTCAGGTAAGAACAAGCTGCTTTTCATCAGTATTCTGAGTTGCTACCATTAAAGTTATAAGAATTATAGTAAAGGTGAATAAAATAATTGCTTTTTGTTGTTGAATAAAATATTTGATTGTATACATATGCTCTGCAGGCTTACTCAAAGTCAGACAGCAGATAGAAAAACACTTTCCTTCAATAATTTCCTATTTTCTATTAGGTCTTTGCAATGCTTTTTGCTACATGGACTACTTGGGATGTTATTATCTACATATTTCTGTCCATCTATCTAGCTATCTAGCTATCCACCCAACATTATCCTCAAGTTTATGTGTATCAATTTTATGTTCAGGCATTTTTGTGCCATAGTTTGTTCTGTGATAATTCTAAAATATTGATTTTCATACTGAGTTCTTCTAGATATTTTGAGATCTGCATAGATAATATGAGTAATGAGTGATTATTCTTTTTTTTCTTTGTTTACTGAGAACTTAAAGAATTGTACCAATCAATATCAACCTTCCCAATAACAGTAGCTGGGTTCTTAGGCATATGCCACTAATCCTTTGGATGATTCATCATTCAGAATATTAGATATTCTAAATATGTGTTAGATGGGGAGCTTTTTTAGGGGACCTTTCTGGTTGCATGCTATTCCAGATATTGCATAGCAGGTTCAGTGAGGGAAAACTGTTGTATTTTATCTTTGTGTTCTCAATATCTTAAGCACTAATAAATGCTTTTTGAAGTGAATTCAGTTGAATGCGATTGAATAATAGGCATTTTCTTCCATGCCAATCAGTTTTATTGATAAATGATATCTTTCAGATTCACACTTGGTAATTATCAGTTATTTTGCTAGAGAAGAGGAATGATAGAAAATATAGATTTACATTGGGAAGCTAACCATTAACAATTTTGGTTTGTTGTTTGATAGTCATAATGGTGACATAATATTGTTAATGATACTTCTCCAAGAACCAGGTCAAACATTTGGGATATCTCACAATTATGCCTAAGATTGAAAGCTACCTAACTCTTCAGGTCAGTTCAATTGCCATTTCTTCCTTACTTTTCTGATTTATCCACTTGGACATAATAATTCAATATCAAATAATACTCTGTTTTGCAACATATTTTGTTTACGCCTATGACTTAAGTTTGCATTATGTGGACCACAAAATGTTAGAGCTAGAAAGAACTTTTAGTGTCATCTAGGATTTTTAAAGTATTTATGCAAACTTTTCTTTGCATAGATGGGGAAATTGAAACTCTTGTGTGTGAGGGACTTAATCATACAGGTAGTTGTAGTAGTAGTAGTAGTAGTAATAGTAGAAGTAGTAGTAGTAGTGTTTATAATCAGGTCATCTCACAGATATGAGATAGCAAGTTCAATGATGAAAAATGCTGTCCTATTTTCTTTGTGTTCTCAATACTGTAGGCAATAATGAATGTTTTTTGAATTGAATTGAATTCACTTGAATGGAATTGATTTTTGTCTGACAATCATATAACCTTGAGATCACATTCTCATTGCGAACTTCCTGAGGCACACAATGGCTCCAGGATTTCATTTCCTATTTGTTCACCTGATTTCAAAAGATTAATTTAAAAGACTAACAGTGTTGTAAAGATTTTATATAACATGCTGAGGCCTTTTTTGAAGATAACATTTTGGGAATAGGCTACTCTTAAAAATAGCACAGAGATATGGTTTTGATTTGGTGACGCCAATGGGAAGGATCAAACAGGATGATTTGTCAAAAACCCTGCTATTAAAATTCCCCCCCCCTAAATCTGAATGAAGGATAGCAGCTCACTAGGAACTGAGTGGCTATTGGAAGTAGATAGTGTATCAAAAAAGTAATATAGGATGGCTTATAAAACAAACCGAACATTTTGTTGCTAAAGTGTCCTAGGAATTTATAAAAGTAGGACATGAAAAATCCAATATGTTCTTACAATTCTCATACCTAGAACAACTTTCTAGAGGTGATTAGATGGTCACTCTATTGTATGGGTCCAACTTCCATACCTGTTGCTTCACCTCTTAAGGGCAATTTTGCCCTAAGACCAGCTCATTGATTGGACCACAATCCTTGGGCACAATTCATATTGTGACAAGGTCCAATTCCTCTTCTTTTTTGTATTACGACATCATCCTTCAGCTTGTTATATATTCATACTGGCTGACTGGTAATGATAGTATATCTGAATTCATATCTCAATGGTTAGCATACTCTAATTTATCTTATTATCTTCATCACACAGATTCTGAACTCTTGGCTGTCATTGTACATTCCCCACTGCCCACTGCATTTCCCAGATTTTTAATTCTCTTCCCCCAACCTTCCACTCTAGATTTTATTACCTTTCCCTATGTGCTGTCTGAAATACCAATCTACAGGCAATAGATTCCTTCCATGTTTGGTTCTCATAATTCAATCTTCTTGTACTAAGTAAAATCTAGTTCCATTATGGTGTCAAGACATTCTTGGTCATTCTTTCCAGAACTTTGACTCCTATCTTCTGATTCAATAATGGAAGAAAGTCATGGTGGAAGAGTTGGAATAGTAGAATATTCTTAATTACCAAAAGCTACTTCCAGACACTCCCTTTACCATGTCTTTTGAAATTTTTTCTATCTTAACAGACAAGTTTCTGATAACTGTCATACAACATACTCCAGAATATTGTTCTTTCTTCTATAAATTCATTATTGACTCAATGTCTTTCTCTCCTCTCCAATTCCTTCCCTTATTCTAGGGAGTTTCAATATACATTTGGTTCCTCAAGAAACACCCTAACTTCCCAGTTTCTCAATTTATTCATCTCCTATAAGTCCTTTCTCTACTCTACTTTAGCTACCCATAGACATTCCCTTCATCTTGCTATCAGCCACAATTGTTTCACTCCTGTTCACTAACTCAAACATTCATTTACTGATCATAATATAATACTCTGATTTTTAAACTCAGCATGCCCTGAAATCACCCCACCCATCTTAGTTCTTTCCCAGACCATCGTCCTATCTCCAACTATATTCTCCTCTTTCTCTCAACTCTACATTATCTTCTGCTTAAGTCTTGTATTCCCTTATTCTAGTGGAGATCTTGACCCACTTATGTCTCAGCTTTGGATTACTCTTGCTATCCCTTGCTTTCAATGGTATTCATGTGTTGCTGAGTAAGACTGGAGAAAATTGTTAAAAAAAAAAAAAAAAAAGGAACCCAACAAAGCATATTAAGTAGATCTCCTGCATTTTGGACCCTTATCAGAATAAGTCAATCTATTTGTGGATTCCTAATCACTTCACTATCCCACTATCCACAGTATTTTTCTCCTTGGCCTCAACTTTTTCATTCCTCCTCAAACTGTGCATCTATGGCTACTTCCATCTCTACCATTTCAGCTAAGAACTTTACCTCATATTTCATAGATAATGAGGTCATTTACTTACAGATCACCATTCTGTACTTTTCATCTCATATCATTCAAATGCTTACTGCCATTAGCTCCTGTGAAAATCTCCTTTTCTTTGACACAGTAAACACTTTGAGTGATCCATTTCATACTGTTTTTTTCCCAATAATTCTATCATCCCCACTATTGACTGCTTTCCTGTACCCTACAAATAAGCCCATGTCTTTGATGTCTTCAAAAATCTCTGGCTTGAGTCAAACATTCTCATTAGCTATCATCCTATATCTCTTCACCTTTTGTGGCTAAGCATCTTGAGAAAAGTGCTCATGATCAGCTATAATTCTCTTCCTTTTCTTTAACTCTTAACTTTCTTTTTATTTCTCTGCAATTTGGTTTTCAGGTGGTGCTCTCTTCAAAGTTATGAATGATTTCTTAAATGCCAAGATGAAAGATCTTTTATTAATTCTCTCTTTCTTGATTTCTATGTAAATTTTAAATTCTTAATCATTCTTTTATCCATGATGTTGTCCTCTTTAGATTTATGGACACTGCTGTCTCCTAATTCTATATATTTGCTCTTTCTTTGTTTCCTACGCTGTATCTTTATCTAAACCATATGCATCTGTTAACTCTATTGGGCCCACCTCTTCTCTTCTTTCCTATTTTTCTTAATGACCTCATCAGTTTCCATTGATTAAATTATCATTATTATGTGGAAGATTTTCAGATTTATTTATAAAACACTAACTTCTTTCATGAGCTCCAGACTGGTGTTTCCAACTGCCTATTAAACATCATGAACTAAGCCCCCATAAGACATCTTATACTCAACATGTTCAAAACAGAACTTATCATCTTTGTCCCAAATCCTTCCATCTTCCTAACTTCTCTGTTATTGTTGAGGGAACAACCACCCTCTTGGATGCCTGTTTTCTCAAACAAGGTATCATGTCTCAACTACTCACTCTGATAGCCCATCCAATCTATTGCTAAATAATGTCAATTCTATCTACATTGTTCAGATGTGCCTGCCTCCTTTTCTCTTCTGACCCTGTCACTAATATTGTAGAAATCCTCATGACTTTTCACCCAGATTATTCCAATAACCTCCTAGTTGTCCTTCCTTTCTCCAGTGTGTTCTCATTTTACATATGAGGAAACTGGAACAAATCAGGATTAAATGATATTCCCAGGGTCACACAACTAGTAAGTGTCTGAGGTCAAATTTGAATTCAGATCTTCCTGACTCCAGTCCGGTTATTCCATCCATTGCTCTGCCTTAGGCTTGTCTTTTGTCAATATGATCCCATGGAAATGCAGTCACTGGTCCAAGAGTAGTCTGAAGTTATGATTCTTTTAATATTTATTGTAGTATTTATTTATTTATCAACATTTAACATATCTAAAACTGTGCTACCATTTTAAATTTGATTTCTTTCTTTTTTCATATCAAAATTCACTAATGAATTTTTTGGAATGGTGCATCTAACTCCAAGTCCCTCTACTTCCAAATAAGACTTGTGTTTTTTATCTGCACAATTTTTCATGTTGTGATTTTTAAGGAAGTATATATCCTACTATACCAGAACTTACTGTAATAACACTTGACATTCATAATTTAGAGATTGTTATCCTAATTAAATGAAACATTTTAAAATCTATATGTCTAAAACTCAAATCGTTATCTTTTGCCACAAAACCTTCCTCCTTCCAATTTTGTTGTTGTTGAAGAAGCCACCATTCTCCTACTCTCTCATATCTATAGTCTCAGCATTATATTGGATTCCTCATTTTCCTCACACTACATGTCTGATCACTTGTCAAAAATGACCACTCTTTACCTTCATTTCTTATATCTGACCTTTTCTCTACTCACACAGCTATGGTCTTAGTTCAGATCCTCATCACCTCTCACATGAATTACTGCAACAGCTTCCTAATAGGACTCCCTACCTTGTGTCTTTCATTACTCTAGTCTATCTTATATACTGCTGTCAGAGTAATTTTCCATAAGCACAGATCTGTCCAATTGACTCTTCTAAACAACCAACTCCAATGGTTTTATATTGCCTCTAGGAAAAAATATAGACTTCTCCCTTTAGCTTTTAAAAGGCTTCACAGCCTGATCCCAGATTACTCATCCTCTTTAGACATTATTCTCCCACCTGCATTCTTCAATCAAGCCAAACTGCCTCTGTTTCTCACATATAAGACTATCTCTGTGCCCATGACTTGGCACTAAAAAAAATCTGGCTTTCCACATGATTAGAATATTTTTTTCTTTTATCTCTTTATCATAGAGTAAAAATAATAGCACTAAATAGTTAACATTTACATATTGCCTACTTTGTGCCATGCTTTGAGTTAAATTATTTAGAGATATCTTATTTGAACCTTGCAATAACCATTTGAAAGAGATCTTATATTCATTTTATGATGAAGCTGAGATTAAATAACTTGCTTAAGGTCATACAACTAATAAATGCTCAGACTTGAATTTGAACTTAAATTTTTCCTGACTCCTTAAAATGAAGCTTAAGTACCATATTCATCATGATCACTTTATTGATTTTCCTTATCACTAGTGTTCTACCTACCCTAACTTTTTAAAAAACAAATTTGTATATAGTTCTATTTATTTATTAATCTTGCATTTATGTCACTTATAATTTGTAATTTACTTATTGTCTTTTGCTTTAGAATATAAGCAAGTATTTAATTCTTTGTATTTTTTCCATCAAGGCCTGGTACAAAGCAGGCACTTAATCATTTAATAAGTTCCTGTGGATTAATGAAATTTGTGCATAGGAAAATCTTCATAAAATTCCATGTTAATATGAACTATGCTTATTAATGAATTCAACAAACATTGACTATATATATATATATATATATATATATACATATATAATTAATTTTATTTTTTTCTGAGTCTGGGAGAAGAGAGATAAATAATATCCTAAACTTCTAGTCAGAGAAGTAACAAACTAGTAGGTAAGATAAAATGTATAAAATGATTATAATATAATTTAATATGTGATTATCCTACTATGACCAGAGGAAGAGTTTGTAAATTTTGAAGTATTCTAAGAATTGTGGACTTCTGGGGTGGAGTGGTGGAGAGAAGCCAGGAAATTGCCTGAGCTCTCCCCAGTTTCTCTTAGAAACAAGGGATTCTGGAGTGAATCATTACATAACCTACAAAAGTTCTGAGTGAAACCATTTTCCAGGTTAAGGTATCTTGGAAGAACTTTAGGCAAAAGAAGAATGCAGTCCAAGCAGAGGATAAGGAATCTAGCAAGAGATTCTTAGCTAAAGGACTGCAGTAGCCCCTCCATTCTGACGTGGCATGCCAGTGGCTCGACTGCCCAGGTGTGAGATTTTCAACCCAAGTGAAGAAGGAAATTTGTGAGCCCTCAGAACAGGTAGGAGTAGGCCAGGCAAAAGTCATATATAAACAACTTGTTTAGCCATTCCTCAAATGGTAGGCATCCACTCATTTTCTAATTCTTTTTTACTATCAAAAGAGCTGCTGCAAACATGTTTCACACATGTGGGTCCTTTTTCTTCCTTTAAGATTCTCTTGGGATAAAGAGCCACTAGTGACCCTTCTGGTTCAAAGGATATATATTGGTTGAAAGCCCTTTGGGCATACTTCCAAATTGCTCTCCAGAATGGTTCCTTCATTTCACAACTCCACCAACAATGCATACAACTTTCCCAATCCCATCCAATATTTATCATTATATTTTCCTGTCATTTTAGCCAATCTGAAAGATGTGAGGTAATATCTCATACTTGCTTTAATTTGCATATAATTAATTGTCAGAGAGCATTTTTACATATGACTATAAATGGCTTTAATTTCATTATCTGAAAATTATTTGTTCATATACTTTGACCACTTCTCAATTGGGGAATGACTTCTATTCTTATAAAGTTGACAAAGTTCTTTCTATATTTTAGAAATGAGACCTTTATCAGAAACACAGACTGTAAAATTTTTTCCAAGTTTTGTACTTTACTTTTAATATTGTTTTGATTGACAAACATTACTTCTTTTTTATCATAAATTTCTCTCTTCTCCAAAGGTCTGATAAATAAATTATCCCTTTCTTTCCTAATTTGCTTATGGTGTCATCCTTTATACCCAAATGTGGTACCCATTTTGACATTATTTTGATAGGGGCTATGAGGCATAGGTCTATTCTGAGTTTCTGACATGTTATTTTCCAGTTCTCCCAGCAATTTTTTATGAAATAGTGATTTCTTATTCTAGAAGTTGGAGTTTGGGGGTTTATCAAATACTAGATTACTATGGTCATTGATTATTATATCATGTGTAATTAATCTGTTCCATTGATCCACCACTCTATTTTTTAATCAGTACCAAATGTTTTTGATGACTGCTGCTAAAGCTGTAAATTGTTTCAAGCAGGTTTTGGATGATTTTCTAGGATTCTCTAAGTATATTATCGTGTCTTCTTGAAAGAGTGATACTTTTATCTCCTCATTGCCTAATCTAATTCCTTAATTCCTTTTCTTTTCTTATTGCTAAAGCAAACATTTCTAGTATAATATTGAATAATAGTTGTGATAATGGGCATCCTTGTTTCACCCGATTTTATCATGAATGCAGAAAGGCAAAAATAGTAAATGTTTCCTTTTCAGATCATAATGCAATAAAAAATTATATTCAATAAAGGGTCAGGGAAAGATAGCTAAAAACTAATTGGAAATTAAATTTAATTCCAAATAATGAGTAAGTCAAACAACAAATCATGGGAACAATCCATAATTTCATCTAAGAGAAAGACAATAATGAGACAACATACTGAAATCCACCAATGCAGGCAAAGAAATCCTTAGGGGAAATTTTATATTTTTAAATAGTTACCTGAATAAAATAGAGAAAGAGGAGATCAATGAATTGGGCATGCAACTAAAAAAGCCTAGAAAAAGAATAAATTAAACACTTCAATTAAATACCAAATTAGAAATTCTGGAACTCATAGGAAAGATTAATAAAACTGAAACTAAGGAAACTATTTAACTAATTAACAAAGTTAAATTGGCTTTATTAAAAAAAAAAGAAAAGAAAATCTTTGGTTAATTTGATTAGGAAAAGGAAAGAAAAAAACAAATTATCCACATCAAAAATGAAAAGGTTAAACTTACCACTAATGAAAAAGAAATTAAAGCAATAATTAGGAGGTATTTTACCCATCTGTATGGTAGCTAATCTAACAATCTAACTGAAATGGATGAATATGTACAAAATATAAGTTTCCCAGATCAACAGAAAAGGAAATAAGTTGTTTAAATAGTCCCATTTTAGTAAGATAAATTGAACATCATCAATGAACTTTTTAAGAAAAAATCTCCAAGATGGATTTACAAGTGAATTCTACCAAACACTTAAAGAACAATTAACTGCAGCATTATATAAACTATTTGGAAAAAGAGGCCAAAAAAAGAGTCCTGTCAAATTCCTTTTATGAAACAGATATAGAGATGATGCCTAAACCTGATTGGGCCACAATTAAGAATGAAAATTACAGAACAATTTTCCTATTGAAGATTGATGCAAAAATTTTAAAATAAAATTTTAGTAAAGAGATTATAGCAATTTATCACCAGGATGATATACTATGACCATGGGAGTTTTATGCCAGGAATATATGGCTGGTTTAATATAGGTAAAACTATCAACATAGTGAATCATGTCAATAATAAGACTAACAGAAATTATATGATTTTCTTAATAGATCCTCAAAAAAAAAACCTTTAACAAAATATAACACCCATTGCTAATAAAAATACTAGAGGACATATGAGTAAGTGGTATTTTCCTTAAAATGATGTGATATCTATCTAAAACCATTAGCAGGCATTATATATATTGGGAATAAATTAGAAACATTTCTAATAATATCAGAGGTGAAACAAGGGTGCCAATTAACACCACTATTATTTGATATCATATTAGAAATGTTAGGTTTAGCAATAAGAGGAGAAAAAGAAATTGAAGGAGTTAGAATAGGCAATAAGAAAACAGAAATATCACTTTTTGGAGATGATATGGTAGTAAATCAATTGCTGATAGATAGAAAAAAGTAATAAAATCAAAATGACAATTTTACTCAAATTATTGTGCTTATTCAGTGCCATACCAATCAAACTGCCAAAAACTACTTTATAGAGCTAGAAAAAATAACAAAATTAATCTGGAAGAACAAAAGTTCAAGAATATCAAGGGAATTAAAGAAAAAATGCAAAGAAAGGTGGCTTAACTGTACCAGACATACAACTATATTATAAAATGGCAGTAATCAAAAACATTTGGTACTGGCTAAGAAGTAGAGTGGTTAATCAATGTAGTAGTTAGGAATACAAAACAACATAGTGAATTCCTATATAAACTTCTCTTTGATAAACCCAAAGACTTTAGCTTTTGGGATACAAACTCACTTTTTACAAAAATTGCTGGCAAAACTGGAAAATACTACTGCAGAAACTAGGTATAGAGGAACATCTTACTTAAACCCATATATGGTCAAAATGGGTTCATGACTTAGACATTAAAATGATACTATAAGCAAATTAGGACCACAAGTGATAGTTGGCCTGTCATATATTTGAAAAAGAGAGGAATTTATGACCAAAGAAGAATAAGAATAAATTATGGAATGCAAAATGGCTAATTTTTTAATTCCTTAAATTAGAACATTTTGTGCACAAACAAAGCCAATGCAGCTAAGATTAGAAGGAAAATTGAAAAATGAGAAACAATTTTTACAGCCAGGGTTTTGATAAAGGTCTTTTTTCTAAAATATGTAGACTCAATTTATAAGAATACAAATTATTACTCAATCAATAAATGGCCAAAAGATATGAACAATTTTCAAATGAACAATTTAAAGCCATTTTTAATCATATGAAAAAGCAATTTAAATTCCTATTGATTAGAGAAATGCAAATTAAGACAGTTGTGCAGTATCACTACAGACCTCAGATTGGCCAAGATGTCAGGAAAAGATAATTATAAATAAATTAGAAGAGAGGTTGGAAAACTGAGACACTAATGAATTGTTAGTGAAGTTGTGAACTGATCTAGTCATTCTATAAAACGATTTGGAATTATTCTTAGATGGCTATGAAACTGTCATTTTGATCCTCTGATCCAGTAGGGTCAATAGAGGGTCTATATCTCAAAGACATAAAAGATAGAAAAGAACTGGCATTTACAAAATAATTATAGCAGTTTTATTTGTTGTGCCAAGGATTTGAAAATTGAGTGGATACCCAATAAGTGGGGAATAGCTGTATAAGTAATGATATATGAATATAATGGAATATTATTGTTTATTAAAGAAGAGTAAGCTGATTCAGAAAAAGGCTAAAGAGCCTTACATGAACTAATGCTAATTGAAATGAGCAGGAGAACATTGTACGTAGTAATAGGAAGATTATGTAATGAACACTTATTTTAGTTTTTAGCAATGCAGTGATCCAGGATAATTCTAATAGATTTTGGATGGAAAATGCTATTCACATCCATAGAGAACTACAGAGACTGCATAAGGATTAAAACATACTATTTTCACCTTTATTTGTTTACCTTTTCCTTCTTGTGGCTTTTCTTCCTTTTGTTCTCATTTTTCTTTCACAACATGAGAGATTTTGAAAATATGTTCAAAATTATTGCGTATATATAGACTCTATCAGATTGCTTGTATTATTGGGGAGGGAAGAAATAAATGAGGGAGGGAAAAAGTTTTGAACTCAAAATCTTATAAAAATGAATGTTGAATAATATTTTGACTTGTACTTAGAAAAATAAAATACTATTGAGGAAGAAAAAGAATTGTGGACTTATCTCATGCCTCCTAACAACATCTCTGGAAAAGTTGACAGGGTATGTCCATTGGGGGATACAATAAGGACAGATATCTTCAGAGTTCTATTAAGGAGTTCAATAAAGACAATAAACCATTTCTAAAAGGAACTTTGTGAGTATCCCAATGGGAGAAATTACTGTCCACTAGACAGGAGCTAAGAGTGCCTTATGAATATTGGTAGTTGAAGGTTTTATGCTTAAGTGTAAAGGTAGAGGTCAAATCAATCAATCAATCTGTAAACCTTACCCTCAAAATCCTGTAGTTTTATTAGGTATGAAATTTGCATTGAATAAATTAGACATAATTAGGCCAGGTGCCAGAAGTCTGTGAGAACTGTAGATTAAAATGGATTAGAGTTTCTTGGAAATGTGTATTAGTATTGGTTAAAGAAACCTGGTTATATTCTATGAATTTTCTTTGAAATAAAAGAACAATTTGAAACCTAAGGGAAATTAATTTTTTCAGCATACATAAGAGTTATTCTAGTAAAGCTTCCAAAAAGTATTACCAGGCAAATATGAGGAGGGAGAAGAAGAACCATAGCATCATCATTTCTCTTAGCCATTCCCATATCCCTTGACAAGTGGCATATCCTATGAACTTTAGAGGGTTTTGGGAGACTTTTCTTTGATTCCCTAGTTCTGCATTCACATTGGAATAGTTAGTATGGAATCTTAAATGTTAATCAAGGACAAGATAGACCTAGAAGAGAAATTATTTCATCCTTATTGAGACTTCATGTGCACCCCACAAAAGAGAAAAAAAGGATTTCCACAAGAGTACATGCCACACAAGCTATCTAGTCATGAACTCATCTTTTTTGTATTCTTCATGAACTAAAGAGAAGGCAAATTTTTGGAGGGGGTCTTAGTATATCAAATGGTTGTACTATAATATAGTAATATTCTTTCTAAAATTAAATTTAACTGACTAATTGGTGAAAACCTATAATCAGTACAGGAAGATACTTATGGAGTTAATGAGTTATAGCTCTCCATTTGTTTGGTTCTGTCTCTCATTGCCCACAGAGTTGAAGGCTGGAGATCCAGGATGCTATTGCAAATGGAGGTTAGTAAAGTAGCTCCAGGGCTTGTGTTATAACACTGTAAGAGAACTATACAATATCATGAGTTTATTAGCAACTTTTGGGATGAAAGAAGATCCCATAAAGAATTAGAGGATAATAAATCTAGGAAAGGATCCTGGGATTTTATAGTTCATATGCCCAAAAGGCTATTAAATTGTGCAGATTCTTTGATCCAGCAGTATCTCTACTGATTCTGCATCCCAAAGAAATCATAAAAAATGGAAAAGGATGCTTTTTGTGCAAAAATGTTTGTAGCACAATTTGGGAATGGCTGAATAAGTTATAGAATATGTATGTTATGGAATATGTATATTATGGAATATTGTTTTATAAGAAATAGTCAGCAGCATGATTTCAGAAAAGGCTGGATGGAGAGACTTTCATGAATCGATAGTAAGTGAAGTGAATAGAACCAAGAGAACTCTGTACATAGCAGCAACAGTGTTATAAGATAATCAACTCTGATGGATGGAGCTCTTTTCAACAATGAGGTGATTCAGGCCATTCCAATAAACTTGTGATGGAGAGAGCCATCTGCATCCTGAGAGAGAATTACGGGTACTGAGTATGGATCACAACATAATATTTTCAGATTTTATTGTTGTTTGCTTGCTTTTTTCTTTGTCATTTTTATCTGATTTTTTTTGTGCAGCATGATAAATGTTGAAATATGTATAGAATATATTTAACATATATTGAATCACTTGCTATCTAGGGGAGAGAGTAGGGGAAGGCAGGGAGAAAAAATTGAAAGGTAAGGTTTTACAAGAGTTAATGTTGAAAACTATATTAGCATGTATTTTGAAAATAAAAAACTATTGTTAAAAAAAAAGATTATCTAGTTCAACTGCTTAATTTTCCAAATAAGGAAACTGACACCCAGAGAGGCTAAGTGACTTGCCTGAAGTTGCACAGTTAGGAAATGTCAGAGTTTAATTTTAAACTTAGTTTTTCTGTCTTCCACTAGCATGATGGAGATAAACATTGAAAGATGGATAGGAATATTACTTCACAAATGTGAAAATTTCCTTCTGAAGAGCACTTGATTTTCTTCTGTGACTTTCACTAGATTCAAGTGAAAAAATGGGGTTTTTATGCATGGCCAAAGAATACACATATGCACGCACACGCACACACACACACAATTTCCAACAGGCACTAAAGATAAAAAAAGATTCCACTGACCATGATAGAATGAATGAAATTCAATGGAAACTGAAGTCACTGAATGCTCTTTTGTTTTGTTTCTTCAAGGAAAATTCCTTTAAGGATGACCTTGAATTTTTCAAACATCCATATATTTAGCATAATGTGTTTTCCTCTTATAAATAAATTTCCCAGAATTAGTTCTATGAAGAACAATTACTTCCATTTTTTCAGCTACTTATATTTTTGTGGAGTTTTCAGAATGGTAAGTAACACTATTTTGAACATTAATTTTAAGTTACTATGGTAATTATTCAAAATCACAGTCTCTCTAAGATTCTTCCATTGAACTGAGACAAAAATAATTGATGTGAAGAAATAGCCCTTTTCAAAAATATCCTTTTCCTAGGCACTACTTTGTTAAAAGTTCCTATCCTTGGGAAATGTGGATTTGTCATTTAAATTTTGTCAGATTTAATATCACTAAATTACTTAATGAAGCAACTGTATTTGTCCAGAGCAAACATAGCCACACTGTCACTACTTTGATTAGCACAATTATTTTAATTGTAAATAAGCAATATGTTTTCCCCCAAAGGATTAGTTTGCAAACTATCTTTTAAAAATAGAAATCTAACTTTACTAAAGCTTACAAAAGCCCATGGTTGATATTTTCAGGGTTTCCATTCTAAGGATTCCATTCCCTGCCTCCTTTACCAATATAAATACTATTAGCAGAGGGATTATGTTTTATCTAAACTTTGAAACTTCTCTACTACTTAACAATAGTTCTAAACATAGGAATTTAATAAAATTTTGTGGCTCTATATTTAGATCAATGTGTTAATAATAATGACAACCAATATGCATTTAGTAATTTAATTTTTGATTCAAATATGTATTTTACCTACATTAAAACTCTGAGGAAGTTACTATTGGTATTATTAATCTCCTCCTTCTCCCCCTTTTGTGTTCAGAATCATGATTTCATTGGTGTTTATAGAAAATTCATAATGAGGAAATGCTCTTTATGAAAGCAGATCAGTGACTTTTTCAACTTAAAAGTCTCATAAAAATTTTTTCTGTAGGACTAGGATCACAGATTTGTTAGGGGTAGAATTTAGACACAGGTTTTCTTGGCTCTGTGGCTGAGTGGGTATCCATCTTTCATATGTCTTGCTGCTTTATTGTTTGTAGATGAACCTCATTTTATAGCTAAGAAACTTGAAATTCAAATTAGTTAAGTGATGTTTCCAAGGTCATTAATGGAGTAAATAGTAGAGCTTGGACCTGAACCAGTTTGTATGTGTTGTTTACTGTGCTTTCTACTGTGTTATGTGTGTACATATATCCATTTTTTAAAGCTGCTGTAAGTTTTTAGACTGTTTCTTTTTTTCCTCTACTGAAAAGTAATGTCTGATTACCACTGTGAAATAGCCACTTAGAAAACTAACAGGATAAGATCATGCTTTGCTGAGGACTTCTTTTCAAGCAAAGAAATAGAAATCATGATGGAATGATGTTCATGATAAATTATGTAGTTTATGTTCACCATGTTTGGCTAATTAGTAGAGTGTGCTGAGATTTCTATCTATTTAGCTATTCTCATGAAAGGTTCTTGGCATATTGTAATGGGCTGAGGCTTGAGTTGATACACTGAGGTCCCAAGTACGTGAGGCTAAATAGTAATTGGGCTATAATCTATTAATATACATGATTGGATAAAGAATGGTCCCTGCCCACTCTCCATGCAAGTCCTGATGTGTTGTATAGGAAATGATGATTTTGGTGGGTGGAGGCAGAGAGAACAGGAAGAAAGCTGAGAGAGATTGGGCCGGGTTCCATATTCCTAGTGCTGGTTGTGTGGCTCTGATCTAGCTTGCTTCTTGCTCAGCTGCACACATTCCATTAAATTATCTTCCACTTTATCCTTCTTCTTGAGAATAAAGACACGTTTTCCCCCAACCCAATTCTGACTCCGTGATTTTAAAATGTGCGATCTTCATTTTTGGGCCCAATGGTGGGAACCAAGGACTGAAGAATCTCCGTGACAGGAACTTGGGTAGTATTTTAATAGACAAACGGGGAACTTATTTTCTTAAAAACAAACCAGAACTTTTTTTTTTGGCTAAAATGGGACAAATGCTGCAAAGACTCTCCATCCCCACCCCCAACCCCTTCCCCTTTCCCCACCCATGGTGGTGCTATGGAAAGCATGCTTAAGCTCATAGAAGGACAAGGGCTACTTATAACGGAAAGGCTAGACTTCTGGGAATTAAACCCACCTTTGGTTTTCAACACGAGCAGATCTTCAAGATAACTGGTCCCTCTTTGGACAAAGATTCCATGTATTACAGTGAAAACAGTCCTCATTCGTTTCCATCAGGCATTTTATTTATACAATATAATTAGTTAGCACTAAAAACCCCATCCCTAGAAAAAAGAAAAACCCTGCTGTCCCTGCTCCTTCTCAGAGTAGCCATGATATTAAGGAGGAAGGCAATGAAGAGATTTGACCATATCCCCACAGGGCATGGAGCAAGTGAGCAAGGGTGTGACTTTCCACCCAGGAGGCAGCTTCATTCCCACCTAGGGCAAGTGATTGACTCCTCCATCAACCCACCCCTCCAGGATGGAGGAGGAGGGAAAGGGGCCAGGACAGCACCAGCACCTCCCCCAGCATCCCCAGTATCCAATTTGAGTAGATTACAAGGGCTTAATGAAGGCCAAAGAAAAGGCTGGACGTCAGGAGCTCCAACCACATATCTTTCCTTAATTTCCCAGTTTAATGCCTCGTCAACAAAGTCGAAGATACGCCCTTTTAAATGAAATCATCAAAGATCTAAAATAGGCTTGCCCTTTTGGGGGCTACATCAGCTTATGTTAAGATTATTACAGAATTTGGCTTTTGAAATCTTGACTTAAGCAAATCTATACAAGGGTATCCTAGAACCTGGGCAAATTACATGTGGCTTTCTGAATATAGTGAGCCTTAGGATAAAGCCCAACAAAATAGTCAAATCTGTTATGCCGTCACCTATGACCTACTAACAGGTATAGGTCCATATGCAACGTCACAGCACAGATTAATTTTCAGTAGCAGCAAGGAAAATTGTCAATCTATAAAGTTGGGCTTTGATTCACAATAAAAATGACAAAAATGAGGCTTCACAAAAATAACACAAGGGCCAGATAGCCTTTGCTGACTTTTGGACGTTTCGCTGCTATCACAAAACAATGGGAAAATTCATCAACAGATGTTTTAATAAGGCAACTTGCAAGGAAAATGCTAATGAGGTGTGCAGGATTATATAGGACTGCAAGGATTCCTTTAGAAAGTTATAAGACCTGTGCCACAGGGGCACAAATCCTTTTAGTCAGACTATGATGCAGACTTCCCAAGATCCCAACATGGGTAGACAGGGTCCCTTCAGGCAGGGACTTCTAGAAGATACATCATGCTTTCAGTGTGGGTAAAGTAGGGACTGAAAGCCAAATTTAAATTGAGGCAGAGTGAAAAACAGGGTAGGAGGGAATAAACCCAGCACCCCCTGTCCAAAATGCAACAGAAACTTCCCATTGGGCCTCAGAATAGAAACAAGTTCAGGGAAATGGGATGAGGGGGCCCCACCCCAGGGCCCCAGGAAAAAAACATTGGGGCGTGGCAGTGGTGCACCCAGAGGTCCTAGAAGTCCAACACCCAGACATGACCAATCAGCCAGGAAGCCATATGATGGGAGAAAGGGATTACACAATGAATCAGCCAGGAAGCAACCTGATGGGAGAAAGGGATTACAATTAGGGAGAATAGAGTTGTATGTAGCTGAGACAACTGAGATATCCCCTGGAGAGGTGAAATCTGTTCCTCTCCAGCCTATGGATCCGTTGCCTCCAGGCACAGTAGGATTGACCATTTCACCTCCTTAAGGTACATACAAAACAGTGTCCATCCACACACTGATGTGGGAAACTGGGGAATGTGTAGATAATATCCCAGTCAACAATACAGGCAGACAATGTGTGACTTATCACCCAGGAGAAATAGTAGCATCAGGTTTACTCATACAGAATCCTAATAAGCACCTTGGTGATAGTCACCCAGATTCTGATTCCAGATCACAAAATCCAGCAATTTACTGGACAGCAGCTGTAACAACTGACCGACCTATGCTCACAATCTATATAAATGGCCTTCCATTGGAAGGATTGGTAGACACTGGTGCAGATCAGACAGCCATTAGAGGTGCCAATTGGCCCAGTCCCTGGCCAAAGATTAAAGCAGACAACTACATGTCTGGCGTAGGAGGATCAATAGCAGCTGAAGTTAGTGCTGCCCCTATGAGATGGACTTTTGAAGGCAAAACAGGAGTTTTTACTCCTTTTATAGTTGAAAAAAATTTACTCCTTTTATAGTTGAAAAAATCCCCATCAATCTTTGGGGAAGAGATGTTTTACAGCAATTAGGGTTAAAAATGAGTACTTCTGTTTTTTAAGCAGGGCTGTTGTTGAAGGCCTGCCAACACTTTCACCTGTTTCTATCCAATGGAAAACTGATACATCAGTGTGGATAGAACAGTGGCCCTTAGCTAGCGATAAAATTCAGGACTTATTAGATATAATACAGGAGCAGCTTGACCAACGACACTTAAAACCTTCTCTAAGTCCTTGGAATTCCCCAGTGTTTGTTGTGAAAAAGAAATCTGGAAAATGAGGGATGTTAACAGATTTAAGAAAAGTGAATGAACAGATGGAAACTATGGGAACTCTTCAGCCTGGGCTTCCATCTCCTACTCAGTTGCCTACAGAATGGTCTCTTTGGGTCATAGATATTAAGGATTGTTTCTATTCTATCCCTCTGGATAAGGAGGATATGAAAAGATTTGCCTTTTCAGTGCCCAGCGTTAACATAGCTGAGCCTTATAAAAGATATGAATGGACAGTTTTGCCACAGGGAATGAAAAACAGCCCTACTATGGGTCAAATGTATGTTGCTGCTGCTCTTGCTCCAGTAAGAAAAGCATTCCCAAAAGTTATGCTATTACATTACATGGATGACATATTGGGATGTGCACCTGAGGAACAAATGTTAGAAGCATGTCTACAAAAGACCATAGAAACACTAAGGAATTATAAATTATACATAGCACCAGAAAAAAATTCAAAGACATGCTTTTCAATATTTGGGATATGAAGTATACCCTAAGGTGCTTATAGTTCAAAAAACTGTCCTTAAGAACAGAGAAGTAAACAATTGAATGATTTTCAGAAATTGATAGGAATATCAAATGGATGGACCAGTGTTAGGTTTGACTACCATCAGTTACAATGTTATATGACATTTTCAGGGAGACAGGCTTTTAAATTACCACGCCAGATTACAAAAAGAAGCTCAAAAGGCTTTGAGAAAGTTGAACTGGTTTATCCAATATGGTTGAAAGAGTCACCAAAACTTTGAGATATCAGTTTTCCACACAAGAGGACAACAGCAGTCCCTTCACACAGGGATAGAGGGATGAACCTCCTGGCAAACCAGAAAAAGCCTTGCACCCTACCCAGTATTGGCTAGAATTTTATTAAAGGCCACTAAGGAGAGTACAATTATCTGGGACAAGACCTGCAAGATATAATTTTAAAACCAATAAAAAATTAATGTGTGTTGTGAGACATCCCAGGTGGAAATTTTATTATATGGCCCAAATTTTTTATAGGGTTCATTAAAGATAATAGACTATTACATAATTGGCGATGGACTTTGAAAAAAGTTTCTAAAGTTCCTCTTTCAAGGCCTACTATTTTCACGGATACATCCAAACATAATATTTGTGCTGTTACTCTCAGATCTAACTATAAAAGAGTAGTCAGAACTCCTTTTCAGTCACTCAGCAGAATGAATTGGCAATCATTCTAGTTTACTTATTATCCAGGAGACATAAATATAATATCTGATTCATATTCAGTAGGTGGGTAAAAGAATTGCCACAGCCCAAATAAATTTGAGCCTCTAATATATATCAGTCTTTAAGAAATTCAAGAGCAAGCGAGAAAGCATCCAGGTAAGATCTATATATTAATGTCCATTTCATAGGGGACTTCCGGTCCATATTTGATGGCAACAAAGGCAGATAGCCTTCTAACTATGTTGGTCAATACCCCTTTGTTCCAAGAAGCCCAGGGATCCATTCTAAATTACAGGTGCCAAGCTTTATGTTTACAATTTGAATAAAAGAGGGAAGCCAGGAGATAGTAAAGCCTGAGGCTTGCCTTCCTTTCCACGTTTTACACTGCCCCAGGGAAGAACCTCATGGTTTGAGACCCAATGAAACCAGCAAATGGATGTACCCATTTAAATCTTTTGGTCGTTGTCTTTCATCCATGTTTGGGAGAAATTTTTTGATTACTTTGTGCCAGCAGAAAAGAGACAGCCTGAGGGTCACTGAATTTCACACAAGCATTTCACTATTTGGGGCACAAGCAATAAAAAGACAATGGTCCTGTTATATTTAAAAATTTTGACACTTTTGTGCACAGTATAGGATTTTACACACCATGGGCATACTTTTTAATCCTCAAGGACAGGAAAGGGAGAGGAGAAACAGAATATTAAGACGCTCCTCCAAAAAAAAGAAAGGGGGAGCCACAGATAACCCGAGATCTTCTTCTGCCTTTACTTTATTAACTTCTTGATTTTTTGACAAAGATGCAAAGGGCCGGGACAGGTTTTATAACCCACCGGAAGGTCAGGTCCAGTGCGAGCAGCTCCACTATCTTTAGATAATTGCCAGGATGGGAGAGACCAGAAAGGGGGAAATGGAAAGGACCAGATAGGGCTAACGCTTTAGGGAGGGGTTTGTATTCAAGGTGGGAAGGAATCAGATGGGTGCCAAGAGCCATATTTGCCTTGTCCATCACAAGAGACGGAGCAGACCCCTTGAAACAAAGGAGACAACCCAAGAAATATCGAGTGGTTCTTCTTTGTGCTCACCATTGAAAGAGGTGGGCAGTGGTGTTTGACCATGGACATCAAAGATTGTTGGATTTCAAAACCCCGGAACTTGGATTCTCTGAGACATGATAAGATTGTTGTAGGGATTTGAAAACCCCAGGAATCATTGATTTCTGAGACATAGGACTTGAAACCCTCAGGAATCATTGGATTCTCTGAGCATAGGACTTAAAACCCTGGAACTTGGGATTCTGAGAAATGATAAGACTGTTCAGGACATCAAAATTGCTGGAATCATTGGATTCCCCAAACAAAAAAGATTTTGAGGACTTCAAAAACTCAGGGGACTTTGATTCTGACATTGAAGCAATGGACAATAGATTGTTTTGACTATCTCTCTGCAAGAAGGGTATGTGTGACTGTTGTTTACATACCCCCTTCTAGGACTTTGGTGATCTTTTTCCAAACCATGTTGATTTATATTTTTGCTATTCCGCATTGTGTGTACAATTATGTTTGTTACACCAATCGAGCCTGACTGGCTGTGGGGAGAGTCATTCCCAAGCCTCTTGGGTTATTGTTGTGCTTGTGTAATACTCCCATGCTGATGGGGTTTTGCATATAAGACCCTTAGTCCAGAAACCTCTAGAACCCCCACTTCCCTTTGGATTTTCATCCCTTCCTGAGATGCGGGGGAGGAGTGATCATCTCCTTTTTAGTGCTTTCACTGCCTTTTCCTGAGAAGTAGGAGGCTGTGATCACCTCCTTTTTGGTGCTTTTACCCTTTCCCTGAGAAGTTAGGGAGGCTGTGATCCCTTTGGGGTCTGACCTCCG
The DNA here is from genome assembly GCF_902635505.1 of Sarcophilus harrisii. Lineage (NCBI taxonomy): Eukaryota > Metazoa > Chordata > Mammalia > Dasyuromorphia > Dasyuridae > Sarcophilus > Sarcophilus harrisii. The sequence continues at coordinate 171,126,532 of NC_045427.1, forward strand.
AGGAGCAGGGATGGCAGACCACCCTGTGTTCTAAAAAAAAAGAAAGAGGGAGAAGAATGGCGAGGTTGAGTTGATGCACTGAGGTCCCAAGACTGAGGCTAAATAGAATTTGGGCTATACCTATTAATATACATGATTGGATAAAGAATGGTCCCTGCCCACTCTCTGTGCAAGTCCTGATGTGTTGTATAGGAAATGACGATTTTGGTGGGTGGAGGCCGAGAGAGACAGGAAGAGAAACTGAGAGAGATTGGGCCTGGGTTCCATATTCCTAGCTGCTGGTTGTGTGGCTGTTGATCTAGCTTGCTTCTTGACTCAGCTGCACACATTGCTATTGCCGATTATCTTCCACCTCTGATCCTTCTTCACTGAGAATAAAGACTGAAGATTTTCCCCTAACCTGAATTCCTGATTCCTGCTGATTTTAAAATACACGATCTTCATAGCATATAACAGTCAATTGCCTGGATGCAGTGAGGTGTGGCAGGTTGTGAGCAGCCATAAACTTTGCTTTTCATTCTTTGCAAATACTTGCTTGAGATTCTAAAAGTTCCTAATGCAAAGGTAAAGGGAATAAGTATTTATTTATATACGGCATATAGTGTCAGGAATTGTACTAAGCGCTTTTTCCAAATATTTCTCCTTTTCATTCTCATGCAGCTCCATGAAGTAGGTGCTATTATCCTCATTTTACAGTTGAGGAAACTGAGTCAAACAGAGGTCGAATGACTTTCCCAGAGTCATACAACTACTAAGTGTATGAGATATAGGTCTTCCTGACTCTAGACCCAGTGTGCTATCTGTTATAGATAGTTACCTTTAATTGGAGACAACAGCTATCATTTAAATCATGTAGATATTGAACTTGGACCATTAGGCAAGTGAAGATATATGAACAAGAACATGCAATTAATAATTTAGATAAAACAAGTGTTCTTCCTAGAATTCTTGTGCAATAAAATGATTTCTCAAGTATCATTCTGATCAGCTGAGATTAGAAAATAGAATTGATGAAGCAGAATATAAGAAGGTATTGTTATGCCACAGTTCTCTTTTATTATCCTGATTCAGTTTCCCTAATTATCCTGCCTTGATTTCCCTGAATTGTTCTGCCTCAGTTCCCAATTGTTCTGTTCAATCCCACAACACCACCCCTCCCTCCCAATCATCAGAATATTTGATAAGGATAAAAGACCTACTATATTAGACATCATGATCCCAGCCCTTCCCTGCTTATCAGAATGCCTCTCCCAATCCCAGCATGTCTGGTGCCTCCCCCCACCCTGTCAGAGTCCTGTTCCCACTCTTAGTACTTTGACTCTGCCCCTACCTCAGTCTACCCCCTGTGTCTGAGTCACATGTATGTATGTATGTATGTATGTGTATGTATATGTGTATATATATGTCATGACAACTCACATTGTTTGCTGGATTCTTGGAGACCATGGTCTCATTCAGCCATGGAACCAAACCATGGATCCATGTGGTTCCAGTAAATCTCTTCCTTTCAAATAAATTATTAAAAACTCTCTAATCTCTATCTTGCCTCAGTTTCTCCAGCATTACAGACAGTATCAAAATCCTGGGCCCAAGTTGAAATCAGGGGATTAGTTAATGAAGCTCACATTTATAGACCAATGTAGCTCTATAGAATATAATTTTATATTAAATCAATGAAATACTGTTCATTCTAGTATAATTAGAAAAGATCAAAGCTACATAAGGATGGTCAGAAAAAAGAAGTTATAATCAATGTAAAGCAGTGATAGTAATAATAATTAACACTTATATTTATTTATACATGAACAGCATTGTTCTGAGAAATTTGTTACTCAGCAACTCAAAGAAGTAGGTACTAGTATTATCCCAGTTTAAGAGATGAAATAACGGAGTAGTTAAATGACTTTCCCAGGGCACAAAGCTAGTGACTTTGAACTCAGATCTTCCTGACTATAGGTCATGCAATCCACTCATTTGTCCACCTAACTGCCCCCATAACATTAAGGCAAAAGAAATAATGTTATAAGCATTCACATATTAAGCAAGCACATGAATAATAAAATATATCAGAATAAACACATTACCCTGAAAAGTACTTCAGGGAGGAAAAACCAGCATTATTAGCATAATTCAGACTTCTTAATTGCTAGTGTTGATGTTAATGGTCCTTTCAGGAAACTCTAGAGCACTGAAAACCAATTCTTACTTTCCTGGTGTATCCTTACTCTTCTATACATACTATCTTCAACATTAGAATTTAAATTCCTTGAAGTCAGTGATTATTTCATTCATCTTTGTATTCTCAATATCTAACAGTGTCTCATGCAAATTATACTCTTATATATTCTCCTTTGATTGTGATTAGTTTGTTGAAAAAGACACGTGTCAGAATCAGTCCCCAAGGTAGTGAATTTTACAGTCCAAGGTCACAGAATTGTGCATCTTTTAAGATGTCAACATAGTCTGTTTTGTAATATCAGGATCAAAAAGTTACAAAATTGCTTACCTTGCTATTTCATAATTCATCTTGGCAGTGACGCATTCTCAAACCTTTAAAATGTTAAGGTTTTCCCTGTTTTGATTAATTATCTCTTCTCCATATTATGTATATATTTACATCAATTTGAGATCTAAATAAGTGATTATACTGAATGTGTGTTCTCCAAAGCATAATATTCCAGGGCCCCCTCTTTCTTTTACTTAAGAAAATCCTAAAGTTTCACCAACATCAATCCCAGCTGTTCATACTATTTGCTCATTTGGATTCCTAACAGTTTAGTGAAAATATCTCTTTATTACTTAGTTATTTAGTGGTTTCTGGTTCAATTAACTTAAGACCTGTTAATATTCAATGGTAGTATTATGACAATGAATGCAGCTGTATAATGCAACAGAAAAACAAATTATAACCATTTCCTTTTTTCTTGAAATTTAGCAAAATAGCCAAGGATAATGAAGTTCCATTGTTCAGAATAAGTTTTTACTCAAGAATAAAGGACTATACACACACACACACACACACACACACACACACACATATATATAATATATACATATATATATATATATATATTATATACAAATAATGTCCTAATTTGAATACTCTTTAGGGATAAATGTAGTCCACATTAACTTCATGGTCTACAGTTTTTCTATTCTATTCTTGACTTACAAAAAAGAGAATGAAGAAATCCAAGTCCTCTGGGTTAGGTTGTTTAAAAAAAGAAGAAGATATACCTGAGAGTCTCCTCAGTGCTTGTCATTAAATTGTTAATGGAACTTGAATGTTATGACAAAAAAGTATGGAAGAGACAGACTGGTTAAAGTGATTTAAGGGCTTCTCTTGCAAAAGTTTCAACTGTGTGTGTATTATATGAACCAGGGTTATATTGCTTTTCCCCCTTTAAAGAAAAAATAAGGATTAAAATTAAGGTTAAGTTAAATTAAGTAGCATATAATAAGACAAAGATTTTTTGGAGTAATTTTTGTGATGTTTTCAAGTTTCATGTAACATGTTCTAATTCATATTTTCCGATAAATTTTATCAGAGGCAATTAACTTTTAATCAATAAAATATTTTAATAGTTCTTAATGGGAAAAATTATCTTTAACTTTATCCTATTTCTCATTTATCCATGCCCTGAGAAAGAACTACATAATACATATGAACAGAAACTAAACAGATTTTAGGGCTGAACTTTGCATATGCAAATATATTAAAGTCATAGTTAATATAGGTCGATGTAGTCCCCAACTCCCTGTCCTTTTGCAAGTTGTCTTCAATGCTTAGAGAGCTTTCCCTCATGGAGAGGATTGTGGTAAAATGGTAGATTAGGTCAGAAATTCCAAGCTTTCCAGATTTCCCCCACAAAAGAAACAAAATTTTGCTTCAGGGTAAACATAGACTGCTGAAAAACAAAGAACACTTGGGGCACAACTTGGAGGACAACCCAAGAAGACTGAAAGAAAGACCTGGATAAAAGTTTAACCAGTTTAACACCTCTAGACTAGTTCCTGCAAATAGCAAGCAAGGAGTCCTGGAGCTAGCTGGATTGAGAGGCAGACTCAGTCAAAACCACAGGAATTTTCTCCTCTTGGATTATGTGAATAGTTAGGGATCTTGGTCTGAGAAGCCTGAGAGAACCTGTGGTGATAAGGAATGCCAGACCCAGTAAAAGATCTAGGGTTCTGGCCAAAGATGTTATTAGCACAAAATTAAGAATGATATTGAATGAAAAAATTGGACATTCATAAGCTGTCAGATTTTCAGGATTTGTCTCAAACAAATCTGAATTTGATAAAAAATTTAACATATGAGAACCAACATCAAAGACTAATTTCAAAGGACTCAATAAGGATGAACTGTTTAAAGTTTTAGTCCAATCTTTTGGATTACACAATTATTAATGTCAAACTTAGACATATGATTTGCATTTCCATGTGTAAGACATAAACAATTTGTGTTTGCAGGGGGAAAAAGCAGAAATCAAAAAGTGAACATCAGAGAACAAAAGAAAATCCCTAAGGATGCAATGAAAAGATAGGCAGTTATGAATACAATGTCTTCTAATATTATATTTTCTTTCTTGAAATGGCTATTTATTGTTACATATTTTTAATCCTTCCAGATGTTCCACTTGGCACATGACGATGTTTTGTTGTTGCTTCTTGTTTTTCTTTTTTTGTATTTCTTTTTCCATTTTTTTTTCTTATTTTGCATTTAAGTTTTTAAAAAACAAACAAAAACAAAAGCTTTTCCTCCATACATCTGCCTCCTTCTTTCTTGGTTTCCTTCCAGATTCAGATTACTTCTTTAGGAAACCTTTCCAAGTTCTCCCCCTTTCCCTCTACTAGTGTCTTCTCTTTGAATTAATTCCTTTATATTGTGTATATTTTTATATGTATATATAGTACTTTGTGTGCAATTGTTTGTATATTGTCTCTCCAATTAGAATGTGAATTACTTGGGGGCAAAGAAATTTCTTTTTTGATCTGTGTATGCTCAACACTTTTCATACTACTTGGCATATAATAAGCTTTTAATAAATGCTTGCTGATCAAACATGAATCTATTATAATATTTCATTATTTCAGGATTAATTAAATTCCCTCATCTCTGCTTCTACCTCTCTTTATCTCTGTCTTTCTCTCTCTCTCTCTGTTTCTCTCTCTCTCTCTCTCTCTCTCTCTCTCTCTCTCTCTCTCTTTGTCACTATCCCCCTCACTCCTTCTTACTTTCCTCTTTTCCCTCCTTTCCCCCCCCCTCTTCCTTACCTTTCCCCACGTCCCTATTTTTAACTGTCATTTGGATCTGATTTTTGCCTAAGACATTGAAAAGTCTCTAATTTCTTCTAATCTGGGCTTGAAATCATATTATGGCTAGGGAAGAGTTAATGATCTACTCTGTTCTGTTAACCACTGGTGCCTTTAGAAATATATTACATTTATTGTATTACAATTTGCATGTATAATGTTACACAATGTACAATTACTATTACAAATGTAATTACAATTAGATTATATATTCTACATTACTCTAAATGATCCAACTCAATTTATTAAGCAATTGATTTTTTAAAATTGAGACTGTTTATGTTACCTTCATTTCTCTGGATGTTGATCCCTATTCATTCAAAAGACATCCATTGCTAGGAAGAATAGAAAAAGGAAGAAGAAAAAAGAAAAGAAAAGCATTTCAGTAAATCAAATTAATTTATCAACCAGAATTGATGATGTTTACAGTTTCTTACCTCCACAAAAATGTAGGAGAGGGTATATTCACTTATCTCTTCTTTAGAAACAAAATTTGGTAAATATAATTTAGTTTCTTCTTGTAGTTTTTGTCATACAAATTTATATTTTTGTCTATAGAGGTTTATTGATTTCTCTACAATCACAGTTAATAAGTGTTTGAATTCAGCTTTGAACTCAAACCTAATACTCTATTCATTGTACCTACTTTGCTTAGCCATTCCCTCAATGAATGCATATTTAATTTGATACCTGTTCTTTATTATTACAAACAGTATACATACACATGTGTGTGTGCATGTGTGTGTGTGTGTGTATAGTCTTCCTCTGTATTTTGGGGGCTGGGGGGTTAGCCTAGTAACAGAACCATTGGGTATATGTATTCTTTAGCTACAGTTTCTTTGCTTTTCACAATGGTTGGACAAATTCATAGTTCCACCAACAGTGTAATAATGTGCCTGTCTTTTCCACTTGCTAGGCAATTTTATCCCTGAATATGATTTTTTCCCATTTCATTATCTGTCACATTGAAAGTGAAAATATGAAAAAAAATTGGAGCTTGGTCATTTATCAGCAGTCTCTTTCTGACACGTGAATAAGATAGCTATATTTGGGAAAAGGAGAATCAGAGAAAGGATAGGCCTGCTGCTGAGGAAGAATATGATAATAACTGGCAAAAGAGAGAAAATAGAAATATTCAGTTCTTGTTCTGTTTTTCCTTTCTGCCAAGGAGAATAGTCTTTGGATGAGAAAGGACAAAACAAAAAAATGGGTATTAAAACCAAGATAAGTAAGGAGACAGTAAGAGAACATATCACTTGTCTTAGAAAAGTTTAACTCAGCAGGCACAAATTTATCACATTCTAGACTAGTGGATGAATTAGTAGACATCATTTCATGTCAAGCATTCAGTAAGTGTTTATTAAGCTCCTAAAATGTGCTAGGCACCGTTCTGAGTTTGAGGATATAAAGAATGGCAGATATGATTTGCAAGTACCTTGCAATGACCTTTAAAAGTTCCTGGTAGCATAGGCAGAGCACCACACATATTAGTTTCAGACAAATGTCCTAATTTTCAAAAAACAGAAGGGAATGAACTCTTAAAATTATAAAAAAGTGATTGAAATTTAAAGTCCTGGAATAATATCTACAATGACATGTTAGAAGAAGGGTAAATGAACATTTAGAAAAAAAGAAACAATAGTAAAAAAAAAAATCTAACATGTCTTCATAAAAAACAAATCATACCCAAATATTCTCGTTATCTTAAAATTTTTTGGGCCTATTACAAAATTGGGACAGCAAGAGAATGCTTTGGATATAATTTAGCTCAATTTTAGCAGCATCTTCCTTAAAAGTTTTCATATTGTTTTTTCAAAAGTTTTATTTATTCTTTTTTGCTTCTTTACATTATGTCATTTGTCAGTCACTCCCCTTAACTCATCAACTTATCCATTTTTAAATTTTAGGTTGTATTGCTTTTAATTTGTGGAATAAAACAAATATTTTCATAATATGGTCTGATAAAATATACACATGTATGCATGTATATATGTATCCATATCCATATGCAAAATTATTCTATATACCTATTTTTTGGTTCTTTAGGTGCAGGTGCCTTTCTTCATATTTCTTTTATGGTTAAATTTGGGTATTTATAATAATCAATGTAACTTATTTGCTCAAAGTTATTCTTAAAAGAGTATTGCTAACACAGCAACAAGATTATATGATGATCAATTCTGATGGACATGGCTCTTTTTAATGGTGAGATGATTCTGTCCAGTTCCAATGGTCTTTGTGATGGAGAGAGCCTTCTGCACTCAGAGAGAGGATTGTGGGGACTGAGTATGGATCACCACATGGTATTTGCACCTTTTTTGCTGTTATTTGCTTGCATTTTGTTTTCTTTTTCATTTTTTCCCTTTTTGATCTGATTTTTCTTGTGCAGCATGATAATTGTGGAAATATATATATATGTATATATATACATATATATATATATATATATATATATATGAATTACACATGTTTAATATATAATGGATTATTTGCCATCAAGGGGAGGAGTCGGAGGAAGGGTGGGAGAAAAAAATTGGTACACAAGATTTTGCAAGGGTGAATGTTGAAATCAATATATGTGATATTTAAAAAAGCTTTTAAAATAAAAAAGATCTACTATTAGCTCATTAGTTAATAGTTCATCAAATATTAACCAAATAACCAAAAAGTTAACCAAAACATATTTGTAGAGAAAAAAAAATAATGCATTTCCCCCATTATTTCTCTTGGCACTCATCATTTCACTCTTCTATTTCATGTAAGTATTTCCATGTTTTTTCTAACACCAGGAGCTCATCATTTCTTATACCACAATAGTATTCCATCTTATTCATATACTACAACTTGTTCAGTCCTTCAATTGACGGGCATCCTTGCAATTTCAAGTTCTTTGTCACTACATAGAGAGCTGCAATAAACATTTTAGAACATATAAATTCTTTCCTTTTTCCCTAATCATTTTTGGAAATAGATCAAATAGTGGTATTGCTGGGATAAAAGGTAGTTTAATAACTCTTTGGACATGATTCCTTATTGTTTTTCAAAATGGTTGGATCATACCATAATTCCACCAACAATGAATTAGTGTACCAATTTTTCCACATCACTATCACCATTTGTCACATTTCTCTGCTAACATTTTAGCCCATTTGGTAGGTTTAAATCTCAAGGTTGCTTTAATTTGCATTTCTGTAATCAGTAATATTTCAGAGCATTTTTATGTGACTACAAATTGTTTTTGTTTTTTCCATTGGAAAACAATTTGTTCATATCCTCTGACCATTTATCAATTGGGGAAGTACTTGTATTTTTATAAATTTGACAAAGATCTTTATTTTTTAGTCTGATAAACTGTCTATAAAATTCTTCCCAAATTTTGTTTTACTGCTGATCTTGGCTACTTTTTAAAAATTCATTCAAAACCTTTTTAATTTAATGTAAATGAAATTGTTAATTTTATACCTAACTTTGCTATTTTTTTGTTTATTAATCAATTGTTTACCTTTCAACTTGCTGTTGTGTGCAGATGTTTCCTTGCTACTTAGTATTACTCTGCTTCAAGTACAACACAGATTGTCACTCCCCCTGACTTCTCAGGAAAGCAGAGATATCCTTAGGGGTGGATGGGGAGCTAAACCAAAACTGTCACCAGAGTTCCTTTTACTGGACCAAAGGGTTTTATACCTTGTCCAGGGTTTCCCACGATCTGTGGCCCTCTACAGGATAAGAAACATGATTTCATACAAAGAAAAAGCAAAAATAGACTTTTTAATCTATATTTTCTATATTTTATCTAACCAGGGATGACCACAAAAACTATATTTTACTAAAAGGATAACATATGAAAAGATAACTTTGAAGAACTACCTCATCTATCAGAAATGATAAACATTGGACAGAATGAAGGAAATAGATACATTGATGAGTTATTATTCTAACAATTCTGCAGAAAGTTTGGACCTATGCCAAATGGGCTGTAAATCTATACATACCCTTTGACTCACAATAATAGTACTAGGATTTTTTTTTATTGAAAAGAGATCAAAGAAAAAGGAAAATGACTTATGTACAAACATATTAGTAATAGCTCTTTTTCTAGAGAAAAAGAACTAGAAATTAAGGGGATCCTCATTAGCGGAACAAATTGTTATATTTGACTGTGATAGAGCACTATTGTGCTAGGAGAAATAACAAGAGAGATGGGAAAATGGCGAATCTATATGAAATGATACAAAGTGAAGTAAGAATAATCAAAATATTATTGTACAGAGTATTAGCAATGTTGTAATGATCACCAACTATGACAGACTTGACTATACTGATCAATACAATGATCCAAGAAAATTCCAAAGGAATCATGATCAAAAATGCTATCCACATCCAGAGAGAGAATTGATGAGTTCTCAGTAAATTGAAATTTAAGTTTTTAACTTTATTCTTCTTCCTGTTTTGATAATATGTAAATATGTCCTGCATAATTTCACATGTATAATTCATATATTACTTGTTTACTCACTGGGTAAGGGAGAAGAGTGTGTGTGTGTTTGTGTATACTAGTCACTGTCCTTTTCGAGCTGAAAAAAGGCAAGTGTTAACAAAAGAGCCTGCCTCTCAAAGGAAGTATGAAAAACACCTGGTTAGGTCAATAAGAAAGCGAGGTTTATTGGTGGCTCAGAAGCAGATCACTGAATTCTTAGATAATTTGGAGTGCATATATCCGTGGCTTTCTAAGGAAGCCAGAGAAGTGGGAGATAGTTGGAGAACAACTAACTGAATACTAGTCCTGGCTCAATCCTTGAACACACATTCCTTATGTATAATGTAATAAAATTGGCTGTAAAAAGTCCTACAAATTATCAAAAAAAGGGGGAGGGTTTAGTGTAGGATGCCAAACAAAGGAGGAGAAAAATGAAGAAAAAGAAAGTGCTGACAATTCTAAAGGGTGCAGTATGTTAAACAAAGACAAAGATGGAACTGGGAGGTTTGAGGGGCATGATACCTCCCCATTTCTTGGCCCACCTCCACTTCCCCCTGCTCCCAAGCCCCTAGTGTATCCCCTGCTTTCTGAAACACTATTTTTTCATCTTCCTCTCTCAACTCTGCCTTCGTGGGTGGGAGACGGAAGAACGGAAGGGGCAGTGGCACCATCAGCACCCCCAGTGCAGTCATCTTGTTCTTCTCCTATGTCCCAATTATAGGAGGCATTGGTTAAGACAAAGGAGGAAGGACATGATACATGTGAATTGAGAATGGAAGCATATCCTGTAAATGAAGAACCAGATCATAATAGGCTTCTGATCAGATCAAGAAAAGACACACTCCTTTTAATCTGGAAATTATCAAAGATCTGAAAAAGGCTTGTACCATCTATGATCCTACATCATCTTATGTTAAGATGCTGTTAGAGAATTTGGCTTATGAAATTCTAACTTTTAATGATTGAAAATCCGTAGAAAAAGTAGTACAACCAGACCAGAATCTTAATCCTTATCCAGTGCTTGTGGCTAGAATCTTATTTTTAAAAAAATAAACAAGGAATATAATTATCTGGAATAAGACCTAACTAGATATTTCATACCAATGCACAAATTAATGTGATGTGAAATTCCAGATTCCAGAGTGGCAAATTTTATTGGCCACAACTCCAATTTCATGCACAGGTTCCTCTTAAGGATAGCCTGGCTATTACATAATTGGCCATAGGTTTTTAAGAAAAGGTTTCTAAGATCCCTCTTAAAGGACTGATCATCTTTACAGATGCATCCAAACATAACATTTGTGCCAAGCATATATTGCTTCTTGCATGTCTCCTCTCATACTGGTCTTCCAGTACCTATTTTTTATGGAAGTTTGAAGATTGCCTTCTCACCATATTGCCAACTCTCTCCTATTTCAGGCAGCCCAAGAATCTCATTCTAAATATTATCAGGTTACACAAGCTTTACATCTGCAGTTTGGGACAAGAAAAGAGGAAGCTAGGAACATAATAAAAGCTAGTATACTTACCTCCCTTCCATGCACCTATGCTCCCTCCAGTGAAGAATCTTTGTGCTTTGAGACCCCATGAAATTTGGCAGATAGATGTGACCTATTATAAATCTTTTGGCTGTCTGTCTTTTATCCATGTTGCTGTGGGCAGCTTCTCAGTATTTACTTTTGCATTTAGTGCCAAAAGAGACAGCCTGGGTGGTCACTGAATTCCTTACACAGGCTTTTGCAGTTATGGACATGTCCAAGAAATAAAAATAGATAATGGACCTGCATATTTTTGCACACTTTTGTGCCCAGTATCAAATTTCACATACCACTGGCATACCCTTCAATCCTGAAGGACAGGCAATAATAGAGATAAAGAATGGAGACATTAATACACTCCTTCAAAAACAAAAGAAGGGGGGAGTCACAGGTAACCTTAGAAAATTTCTAAACTTAGTCCTTTATACTATTAATTTTTTTGGTTTTTGATGAGGACACACTGGCTCTAGCAGACAGGTTTCATAACCAATCAGAAGGGCAGTGTCCAATACAAGAAGTTCTGGTATCTTTAGATAATCACTAGGTGATGTAGAGAGATCTGGAGACTGGTAAATAGAAAGGATAAGATAAAATTAATCTCTCTCTCTTTTTTAATTTTAATAGCCTTTTATTTACAAGTCATATGTATGGGTAACTTTACAGCATTGACAATTGCCAAACCTCGTGTTCCAATTTTTCCCCTCCTTCCCCCCAGATGGCAGGATGACCAGTAGATGTTAAATATATTAAAATATAAATTAGATACACAATAAGTATACATGACCAAACCGTTATTTTGTTGTACAAAAAGAATCAGACTCTGAAATATTGTACAATTAGCCTGTGAAGGAAATCAAAAATGCAGGTGGGCAAAAATATAGGGATTGGAAATTCAATGTAATGGTTTTTAGTCATCTCCCAGAGTTCTTTCACTGGGCATAGCTGGCTCAATTCATTACTGCTCCATTGGAATTGATTTGGTTCATCTCATTGCTGAGGATGGCCAGGTCCATCAGAATTGGTCATCATATAGTATTGTTGTTGAAGTATATAATGATCTACTGGCCCTGCTTGTTTCACTCAGCATCAGTTCATGTAAGTCTCTCCAGGCCTTTCTGAAATCATCCTGTTGGTCATTTCTTACCAACAATAATATTTCATAATATTCATATAACACAATTTATTCAGCCATTCTCCAATTGATGGGCATCCACTCTAGAATTAATCTCTTGAAGAGAGCGTTTGCTTGTGTCTCTACAAATGGAGAAGGAACCCGATGGGTACCAACACACTGTATCTGCCTTGTCCATCAGAAAGAGATGGAAAAAGAGAAGATACTCAAAATGAAGGAGAGGACCCAGGAAACATTGGGTGGTTTCTTCTCTGACTATGTCTGCCACTGAAAGAGTGTGTTAGTTAATCCTATGTGTATGACAATTCATTAATGAACATTATCATGACCATAAAATAATGAGGCAGGACTTCAAAACCTGCAGGAATCATTGGATTTCCCGACACATGAAGAGATGGGCAATAGACTTTGGACTATCTGTTGGCTAATGAAGGAAGTGTATGTTTATCAATAACCCACCGGAGGCGATCACAAATATCCACTATCTACAAAAAGCAGCTCAATCAATGAAAGACACATGACAGTAGTTATTTTCTATACCTTCTTTCTGGAACTCATGGAAGTCTTTTACAGTATTTTGTTTATTCATATTGCTTCTTATATCACTACTTGCCTGTATAATATTACTACTTCCCTGTGTGATTCCTCCCGTGCTGAAACTTGTTCCATTTTATGAATTTAACCACTAATGTATACCTACTTCAATTAAAACAAAAAGAAAGGGAGAGATGTAGAGGGCCATAGACAGTGGAGAATCCTCGGTGAAGTATAAGATGCTTTAGTCCAATAAAAGGAACCCTGCTGACAGTATCTGGTTTGGTTGCCCATCCCCTTAAGTGCATCTGTCTTCCTGAGAAGTCAGGAGGCATGACATCCTGTGTTGTACTTGAAGAAGAGTTATGCTAACATGGCAAAGAAATATCTGTACACAATAGCAAGTTGTTTGTGTGGTCTTGAATGTACAGTATCCTATAGTTATGTAAATGTATTATATAAATATAGGGTATATAAGGCTGAGGATTTTTTTAATAAACAGACTCCTGTTTGACCATTCTCGTGAATTCTGTCTCAGTACTCCTCAGCAATGATCAGGACTTGAGCTGGTACCAAAATCCTCCCATGAACAGGTCCAGAAACAATCCCTGCCTTTTTTTCCTTCAGCTGAAAAATATTAGATTCTATTCTAGTTCTTTATCTTAGCTCTGTGAGTGCTTTCTGTTTTAAGTTTATCTCTTGTAAATAACATTTGTTGGATTCTGGTTTCTATTCCATTCTGCTATCTGCTTCAATTTCATGGGTGAGTTCATCCCATTCACAGTTAATATTACTAACTTTGTATTCTCCTCATTTTCTTCTGTTTTTCTTTCTCTATTATCCTTTCCCTTGTTAAAATCATCAACTGAAATAAGAAGGGAACTAAGCACAAAATAAACTGTTCTGTGATTTAATTTGCAGTTATCATTTGCATATCAAACCATGTCACCTGACTCCTCAGAGATGAGATTCAAAAAGTGATTTATAGATCCAATTTTTATAACAGAGAATTTTTATAAAAAAGACAGAAATTTGTTTTGAACATAATTTAATTGGACAAAGTGGGTTACCCAACAGGTTGCTTTTCCCAGACTTTTTTTTAATCCTATGCCATAAATTCCGTCATTCAGGTAGTACTTTTTGTAACCAGAAAATGTACTGGGAAAGAGAAATTTGTGGTCAGTGGTTAGCAGTCACCTCTTATCCCAGTCTTCATTAGCAGAGTCCAATACCCAAATTAGGCTCTAATTCAGGGGAAAAAGTAGATTATTTACTCTTACTTTAAAGAAGAATTTGGCCTCTAGATAAACCATTCTCCATCTGCCAGAAAAAGGGACCTTATCCTCTAGTTCACCTTCACTTTCTGTCAGAAAGGGAAACAAATTTTTTAAAGAATAATCCTATGACTATTTTATTTTATCTTACTCTATATGCTACTAAATAATGAAGTATTCTCAATCTGTTCACTATATCTATAGATTATAGATAACACAAATTTAAGATATGATCTATTTTCCTAAAGAAAGATTAATCATGCAATCAAATGAAAAATAAATCAAAATAATAAAAAAATTCTTCTTTGTGCTACTCTTTTATGTAAGAAAAATTTTTCTGTTTAACCTCTTCCTTGTCTTTTCTACTATATCCCTCTTTCTTAACCTTTCCTATTTTGGAAATCAGCATAAGATACTCATACCCATTCTCTTTGTCTATATAAGCTACTTTTAACTACCTAATGATAAAGTTCTTAGTAGTTATGTGTATTGTTTTTGTATGTAGAAATGTAAAGAATTTAAATTTATTGATACCCTGATATTCACTCTATTCAGTTTACCTTTTTGCTTCTCTTTAATATTTTGATCAAATGTCATATTTTCTATTCAACTCTTTTCTTTTCATGAATAAAGTCCTCTCTTTCATTAAATATCTATTTTTTTCCTTGAAGGATTATACTTTTTTGACATGGATCTTACTCTTGATTTTAATACTAACTCCTTTGCCTCCTGGAAAATCAGATTTTTAAGCCTTGTGATCCTAAAATTTGTGTGATCTTGACTGTAACTCCATATGTAAATTTTTTTCTGGCTGCTTGAAATATTTTCTTTTATTTGTGAACTCTGGAATTTTGCAGTAATATTCATGAAAGTTTTCATTTTGGGATCTTTTTAAGAAGTGTTCAGTGTTGTTAGATTTCTATAAAAATCTTTGTGTCTCTGTCTCTGTATGTGTATGTGTATTATTCCTTTTTTTGAACCAATTATGATGAGAGGGAAGTTTAAGCATCACTTTCCACCTCTCCCCTTTTCTCCACTACTGAGTGCTAGCTGTATCCAGTTCTAGGAAAATGTCACCAGTAATCTGTTTCTGACTAGTTTTTTTTTTTTTTTGACATCTTTAACATCTATCTGCCGAAAGTTGCAGTCATTGCTGCTGCTGCTTTTACATGGGGATATTCCAGACAGACTTCAACCTCTGCATCACAAATTTCTTCTGCATACTTCCTACATTTTCTTAGACTGGAAAAATATATCATTCTGATCTTTTGTTGACTGTGCTACTCCAAAATTTGATTCGAAGCACTAGTGACTTAGATAGGACTGTTAGGGTTTTTGGATGAGTTACTACCTCTAATCTTTAGCTCTAATCAAGAGAATATTAGTTATAATAAGGAAGTTAAATGTTGGAGTTGAGAAAGTAGGAAATTCTAAGTATAGGAGGCAGTCATGTTAGGGGATGGAGTACCTTGTATGAAGAATATAGCAAAGAGGCCAGCAACACTGACTCACAGAGTATATTGAGGGAAATAATGTGTAAGATGGCTGGAAAGATAGGAAGGAGTCAGATTGTGAAGGACTTCAAAAACCAAACAGAGGCCAATATATCAGATCTTGAAGGTAAAAAGTGTGATGATGAAGAAAACCTAACTGGCCTAGTACTGAATTTATTTCTAAATTCTAAAGGACCCCTGAGAAGAGACAAGCCATGGCAGATGAAAGGCAAAGTGTGAGGAAAGTCCTGTATAACAGCTGAGACAGCTGACCCTGAGAGAGGGCCAGAAAAGCACTCAGTTCAGTGCAACTCAGCAACAAGAGAAGAAACCATTAAAGATCAGGGTCCAGCTTGAGGAGACAGGATTATCAAGGATACAAGCCTTTAAAGGTTCCAGAGGCCTCCATTACAGCAGAAGATAAAGCCAGATTAGCATTTAGGTAACCCATTTCCTACTCAGAATTGAGCTCTTTTAAGTCTTGACAAAATCTGGACAAATGGACAGACAGCTATTGTAGAAGTCTTAGTCTTGTCTTAGTCACTAAGCTTTGAGTTAAACAGACCCTATCCATGACATTCAAAAGTACAGGAATAGATTTTGTCCCAAATATAAAGACTCTGATTTAGAAACTCAAGATGGAGAATGAGTAAATAGAAAAAGAAAATACCATCAACCAAAAAAAAAAAATGCCTTGGACTAAGAGAAATCAAAGAGACAAATCAGAAGATTATCTACAAGAGACTGAAATACAGAGAAAAGAATGTCCTGGTCACATGAATGGAAAGTGTCTAAAAGACAGAAAGCAAAAGAGTCAAATGACTAGAGTCAAATAACTAGAGAGGAAAAAATGGAAATGAGAATTGTTACCCTAGAGGAGATATGGTAAAATTTACTCCCAAAAGGAAACCTTTGAAAATTAGAATACAAGCAGCTAAACACTATAAATCCATGAGTAACAAGAAATAGTAAACTATATATGTTGGGAGAAATAATATGATGTATTTATTATAATATAAAACCCTGACCCAGAAAACAAGATTTGGGAGAAATCATTTAAGAATAATTGAATTAACTGAAAATCATGACCAAAAATTTTAGATATCATATTTCATGAAATCATAAATGAAAATTGCCCAGATCCAAAGGACATGATGAAAACAGGAAGAAATACCCAGTCAAATCCAGGAATTGTACTGGATTAATATCGTGATTGTGAAGACCGTGTATTTTTAAAATCAGCAGGAGTCAGGAATTCAAGGGGAAAATTGTCTATCTTTATTCTCAGTGAAGAAGGATCGGAGGTGGAAGAGAATCGGTGACAGCAATGTGTGTTCAGCTGAGTCAAGAAGCTAGCTAGACAAGCAGCCACACGACCAGCAGCCAGGAGTCTCGAACCCAGGCACAATCTCTCCCAGCTTCTCTTCCTGTCTCCCTCTACCTCCACCCACCAAAATCGTAATTTCCTATACAACACATCAGGACTTGCACAGAGAATGGGCGGGGGCCATTCTTTATCCAATCATGTATATTAATAGTGTATAGCCCAATTACTATTTAGCCTCATGTATTTGAGACCTCAGTGCATCAACTCAAACCTCAGCCCATTACAGTGATGAAGAAAGTTTTAATGTTACCAATTAAATTTAAATATGTGAACTGCATACATTTTGAGGGGCTAATTGATAGTGATTACCAGGATTCTCCTGATCCTACTAAAATTATTCCCATTTCACTTCTCATGGAAAGAAAAAAAAGGAAAAGAACACTCTACTTACATTTAATAAAAATACACAAAAATTTGAGAATTTAACAAAAATAATACAATAATTTCACCTGAACAATAATATATGTAAAGTGCTTACCAGGAGAGAGTAGGATCTAATTTACTTGTCCAAGATGATATAGGCTTATAGAAACTAGAGCTGGAGGGAATTCTGGAGATCAGCTAATTAAACCATTTCAATTTATAGATGATGTAAATGAGTTTCACAGAGTTATTTACTCCGGTTACACAGTTAATAAATGGAATAAATATGATTTGAACCTGAGACCTCTGATGTCATTGTGCTTTCCATTTCAGTATACTTCCTGTCCCAAGGAATTTCTGTCTATCTGCAAAATCAGGCACCTTCAGCACAAGGCACCTTTAGCTAGACACAATATAAGTAACTAAATAGCCAAAAATATATTACCATGTATTTTAAGCATTTGAGCATGTAAAGGATTAATGTTACACAATGAACAATATTCTGTAATTAAAAACAAAAAACAGATCCTGTGTACTAATAATAATGAAAATCATCCATCTATATCTTACAGGTATAAATCAAAGGGGATCACCTAGGAAATACATTTATCTTTATTACAATATTCAAAATCTTGTCTCTTATTAATGAAATTTTACACACTTTTGTCAAAGCTTAGATTAGCATATTCATGAGGTTTATCAAAATTTGTATTTCTTTCAGTACATTCAGAATTCTATCTCCCATTTAAATGTAGAAAATGCTGGTCAAGGAGATTTGATAACATTAAATTGTAATCAAATTGGGGGAGGAAGCTTTCAAATATAAACATATCTTATTTTTAATATGCCTTTTAATAAACCTCAGCTTACCTTGTTTATTGATGATTTGTTATTCAGGATCAAAAGATCAATAAAGAATATTTATTTAAGAAATAAAAGCTACTTAAAATCATGGGAGCATATAAAAACATTGCACTAAATAAACTTCAAGGTCCTTTTCAACACTAAATCTATGACTTAACTATGCCCAATCATCTACATTTTATAACTGAAGAAAGAGAAGCCCAGAGACACTAAGTGATTTACTTAGATAGCAATTACCTAGGGTAACATTTAGACCCACGTCTCCTTGACTTCCTGGCACACTTGCTATACATCATGCCATAATTCCTCTTGGTTTTTCTGTTAGTTGTTTCCTTAGACTCCATGGTAATGATCAATTGTTGTTCTGCTTCTGCACACTTAATTTTTCATGAATTAATGAAATTCTTCTCCTTAGTATTGTTCACAATATTTGTCATATTTACAACACAGATTCTATTACATTCATTTGAAACAAATTGCTTAAAAATTTTTTAATTCATGGGTATCTACTTATTTTCATTTTTAATACTATAAAATATGTCAATATTTTTGTAGCTATAAATCTTTTTTATCATTAATATCTTTTTGGCTTATGCTTAAACTTAGGTATCAAAATGTGCTGAGATTAATAATTTTCTTAGTATAATTCTAGATTACTTTTCAGGCTGATTAGAGTAATCCAAGGCTTCACTAACAAAGGAAGCATAGGTAGCTTTCTGTAACACAACCTTCCCTCATATCAATTATTCTATCTATCCTTTTTCATCTTTGCCAGATTGCTGGTGTGAAATTTCAGCTATTTTTATTTGCATTTCTCTTATTCTTAGTGATGTAGATTATTTTTGTGTGGTTTTCAAAATGTGCAATTCTTTTGAGAAATAATTTTTTATATACGTTGGCCACTAATCTACTAGGGAATGACTTTTGATCTTGTGAACTTCAATTAGTCATCTAAATATATATTAGATATATTACTTTTATCAGACATGTTTAATATGAAGATCTTTTTTCCTAGTCAGTCACTTCTCTTCTTATTCTAATGGCTTTAAACTTTTTGATGCATATAATCAAAATTATCTCTTTTATCTTTTTTAATGATTTTTATCCTCTTTTAATTAGAAATCCATCAGTCATGACTGAGGAAAATAACTGATTTTTAAAAATGTTATTACATAATATTATGTCACATATTTATATTATATATTGTGATATATGTGGCATATATATGTTATTAATTTAAATCTACTTTCCTCTATGGTATTTTCTAGTTTTCCCAGTGATTCCTAACAAGTAAGAAGCTTTTCTTCCCTAAATAATGTATGCTTCTAGGGTTTTGGGACACTGGGTCATGAAATTCTGTTTCTTACCTAATCTGTTCTATTAATATTTTTTTTATTTTTAAACTACTACTATGTTGTTTTGATTATTTATTTGTGAGCATTTTTTGTGCCATTCCTCCCTTTATTTCTACTTTCTTTTGATGTTGTATTTATTTTGTCCTCCAAATTGATTTTGTTTTTCTGGAGTAAAACACATTTTTCTAAAGTAAAGTTTCCACTGTTTAGTTCAGCTATTGTACCAAGTTAATTTAATTGGTAATATTTTTCCATTTTTAAAATTTTGAGAGACTCCAATCATGAATGTTGAATATCTCTTTATATAATTTTCTTTTCAATTTCTCTCCTTTTTTTTTTTTCATTTATACTGCCACTTTATCTTCCTTCTCATTCAAGCCTTGGTCTCCTTGATTTTTCCTAAAAGGTTCTAAAGATCACCTAGTAGGATAAGGTATCAAGTTCTTTTTTGAACTACACTGTCAAGCCTTCAAATTGCTGCAGAAAGTGCAACTCTGATGGTTTGGCTACATTGTTCAAATGCTAAAATTATGCTTGCCCAAATGACTATTTTATGGATAACTCACACAAATCAAATGCTCACATAGTGGTCAGAAGTGATACAAGGACACACTCAAGTCTCTAAAGAACTTTGGAATTGATTATGTGACATGGGAGATTGTGGAAAGGACCACCAACAGGTGTATTGGCATCAAATAAACTACTATGCTCTATGAACAAAGCAGAAATAAATTTGTTCAAAAGAAACATGAAATGTGCAAATTTACACAATCAACTCCAAATATTTATGTGTATTATTGTGTTGGACTTGTGCTAGAGCATCCCAAGCTATTTTGGTCTGAATACCCACTGTCAGACACTCTAACTTGACTTAACATAGCAATGTCATTATGGTCCTCTTTGAGAACTAAGGACAACAAGCATTATTTCAATAAATTTTATAAATATATATAGCCATTTTACCTTAGAGTCTCTATCAATGATAAATATTATCACTAAGCTATTTAGATTTACAATGTAAAAGAGATTTCTGATTTTCCCTGTCTTCAAGGTAATAGGAGAGGAATGGGGGTAGGAGGAGAGAAAATTTCTTCCCTATTGTTGCTCTCTGGGAGATTTGTAGAGTTAGCATTCTAAAATGGCATTTCTTGCCTCATCAGGTTCTTAAACTGCACCTATGGCTTAGCACACTTGGGTTTTTAATGGTTTCCAGGGAACATGATCCACTTCTAATCAAAATATTTCCACATATTTTAAACTAATGACTAGATGGACATATTTTTGTACTTTGTTAATTTATTGATGACTGAAACTTCAGAATGTACCCCATGTCTTCTGTGAATATATGAACTAGGTGGCAGGAATATCACTGATACTTAGAGATCTGGTCCAACCTACATTTAAAATATTTCTCCTATTTTCCTATATGTATTCTTCATTTTGTCTAGCCTAATTTAACATTTATCATTTACACATAGGACACATATTTCTATCTCTGCTTCTGATTGTACCATTCTCCTATCTGGGCTGCTGCCTTTCCACCTACATTATTCCTGGCCACTTGGTCACTCTTCAAAGTCAAGTTTTCATGTAGAATTTCAGTTATCAATGATTTCTTTTTCTTTTGTAATTCTAAAACTCACATTGCCTATATTATTCATTAGACATTTTGTGTAAACTGTGTTAAATTCTTAGATATTTAGGATATAACATCTCTTTCCAACAACAGTAGTTTATATACTTTCCTCTGACTGTTCTAGAGTTGTTCAATGTTGGTGCCTAAGGGAAAGCCCATATATTCTTCCTCCTAGCATAATATACTTCTGGAATATTTGTTGAAGAAATAGAATATGCTAATTAATGAATTAAAAGATTAAAACATAAAAAATAAAGAATTAAAATGGATAAATATAATAATTTGTTTCTACATTTTATTTCCTTCCAACTACAACAGAATTTCTAACATAATGTAGCTGTTTAAGACAAAGCTCTGGAGGTGAAGTTTGAAGGAGATGGAAATTTCCAACTGATTTGGCCTACATGTTATATGAACTGAAAATTCCATTTTGTTTTTGTTTTTGTGTAATATTGTCCTGTGTCTAGAGTGAAATATTTTTCTTTACCAGCACTTATGAGATTCTTGAGTTTCTTTCAAGTCTCAAGTGCAGGAAACCTATCCTAATTCCTCAGTTTTTAGTATTATTTCCTTTGCTCAAATAATTTTCCACTTATCATTGTGAATCTTGAAGTATGGAGACATACTTTCTTTCTGCACGTGTAATCTCAACAATCATCCCCTCTGTTCAACACAGATAATTAGGTGCCTTCCCCTTCATCACAAGAGCTTAACCTGATATCAATATTTTATACTTCCTGAGAGAAAACTAAAAGGAACTCACCTATCTATCTGTCTATCATCTATCTATCTATCTATTTATCTATCTATCTATCTATCGGAGGGAAAGTGAGGCAAAGAAGGGCAAATCTCTATTTAGGAAGAAAAAACATTTAAGAAAATCATTCCATTTAATTTCTTTAAATGCCTGGAATGTTATGATTATAATAATAGTTGAAAAGAATTCTTTACTAAAGAGCAAAGAAAATGTATAACAATGAGATGGCCCTGGAAGCTGAAGAATATCTGTGAGTTCTCATTTCACTCCAGCTATCCTTGACCTAAATAAAATCTATCTGTCCTAAAGTCCTTTCATCCCATGTGGGGAATAGAGTTTGAGGCAGTTTCATTCCTAACCTGTGCATGATAGGGCGGGAGGCCTCAAAGCTGGCCTGCTCTGCTACTATCCTACTGAGCTTAAATGGTGGGGTCTCAGTAGTTGATATGTGTTGTGGCTAAGAGCCAGTCACTGGCTTCCTCAGACATTACCTATGCTGGTCTGTACTGCCCTTTTGCCTAAGTGTAAACTGTGTTAAGTTCTTAGATATTTAGGATATAACATCTCTTTCCAACAACAGTAGTTTATATACCTTCCTCTGACTATTCTAGAGTTGTTCAATGTTGGTGCCTAAGGGAAAGCCCATATATTCTTCCTCCTAGCTCTTTCTGACTTTAAATCTGGCCTCAGATACTAATAGTGGTCTGATCCTGGGTACGTTATTTAACCCTTTTAACCACAGTTCCCTCATCTGAAAATGAACTAGAGAAGAAAATGGCAAATCAGCCAAGTACCTTTAACACAACAAAACCAAATGGAGTAATGGACAGTCAGACATTGTTAAAATGATTGAACAACAAAAATAACAACAAAAACCCAGCTTGGCATCTTGCACATAGTGTTATTATTTTTATTAAATAAATGAAGAATATGATCTGCATTGGAACTGATTAGAGATCTTTAAAGATAAATTTTTGATAATTACTCAGAGAATTGGAGAACAGGATCTTAAAATATTTATTTTTTATTTGCTTATGAAGAAACAGGTGAACTGAAAAATTTCCCAGGGTTTGACAACTAGGATAACAGAGCTAGAAGAGGCTAATTTAGGTCCATCTAATTCAAGACCTTCATTTTATCAATGACTCTTGAAACATTTTAAATGCTACTTGTTACATATTCCTTTGATTTCCAATTTTTCATTGATGTATACTGATTACTTGCAGAGATCAAATCACTTCAATAGATATCCATAGCAGAAGAGGGTGAGATTTTTCTTGGAAACAAGAAAGTGTTTTTCTGCCCAATCTATTTTAAGAGTTCATATGAATTCTATTACTTTTTAACAAGTATACCAATTATAACTGTGCCTTTTCTTCTTCCTGGTACTTCATAAGAAGCTATAAATCTCTAAGCACAAGAATATGCCTTTTGAGTGATGCACAGGTTAGGAATGAAACTGCCTCAAACTCCATTCCCCACATGGGATGAAAGGACTTTAGGACAGATAGATTTTATTTAGGTCAAGGATAGCTGGAGTGAAATGAGAACTCACAGATATTCTTCAGCTTCCAGGGCCATCTCATTGTTATACATTTTCTTTGCTCTTTAGTAAAGAATTCTTTTCAACTATTATTATAATCATAACATTCCAGGCATTTAAAGAAATTAAATGGAATGATTTTCTTAAATGTTTTTTCTTCCTAAATAGAGATTTTCCCTTCTTTGCCTCACTTTCCCTCCGATAGATAGATAGATAGATGATAGACAGATAGATAGGTGAGTTCCTTTTAGTTTTCTCTCAGGAAGTATAAAATATTGGTATCAGGTTTAGCTCTTGTGATGAAGGGGAAGGCACCTAATTATCTGTCTTGAACAGAGGGGATGATTGTTGAGATTACATGTGCAGAAAGAAAATGAGTAGGTTGTACACAACATTGGAACAAATTAGCATGTAGTTCATAACAGTCTGATTCTCCAGGTTTTAGGGATAAGGAATTATTTAAGGATGTAAGAGAACTATTTGATTAAATAAGTCTTCTCTCACTCAATGACATCAATGGAGGCAAACTGTGTGCCAGTTGCTATGGTAAATAGTTAAGGGGAAACAAGTAAAATTCAAAGACTAAAAGATACATTTTGTGTGATTGAGTAATTTATTTATACCTTTGCTGTGAGGTCAGAAATGAAAAGAGGAAAAATGGGAATAGGACATTTTCTTTTAGGAAACTTTTCTTTTTAGGATGGGGAGATTATTATTGCTGTATCTTTTAGATTCCACTGTCTGCCTATACCCATTCTCTACTCAGCTATCAAAATGATCTTCCTAAGGTACACCTCTGATTCTGTCACTCTTCTAATCAAGAAAGACAAATGGTGCAAGAGGCAAGATTGCAGAGAAGAGCCAGGAAGCTTCCTGAGCTCCCACAAGTTTACCTTGGAAAGAATGTTAGAGTTTCTAAAATAATTCTGGAGTGACAAAATCCACAAAAAGATGAAGTGCAATTTTCAATTGCAGGATAACTTTAAAAGATTTTAATTAAATTCTGTTACACTTAGGCAAAGGGCAGTACAGACCAGCATAGGTAATGTCTGAGGAAGCCAGTGACTGGCTCTTAGCCACAACATATATCAACTACTGAGACCCCACCATTTAAGCTCAGTAGGATAGTAGCAGAGCAGGCCAGCTTTGAGGCCTCCTGCCCTATCATGACAGGCAAACTGCCAGCCCTAGAAAGCAGGGAACAGCAGAAGTGACGAGGCTGGGCTACCCTAGCACTGTGGGCAACCCATTATTCCCTGGCATAAAACACCTGTAACTAGGTCCCTAACCTTCAATGTAAGAAGCTTGGGACAGTGCTAACTGTTCTACAGGACCAGAGCCTAACTTTACAAAAGAAGCAAAAAAATATCCCTGATCTTAGAAGGCTATTAGAATGACAGGGAAGATCAAAACACAAACTCAGAAAACAGTTGCACTATCAATATGCATACATGCCAATCATCAAAATGGAATATGAATTGGTATCAAGCTCAAAAAGTCCCCTGAAAGAGTTCAAAAAAGATTTTAAAAATCAAATAAATGCAAGTAAAAGAAAAATTTTGAATAGAGTTATGCAAGAGAATAATGATAAATTTGAAAATTAATTGAAGAAAATAACTCTTTAAAAATAAAATTGGCCAAGAGGAGAAAAATACTAAAGAAAATAATTCCTTTAAAACATAATGGCTCTAGGGCACAGCCAAGATAGTGGAGAGGGTACACACTTCTTTCTGTTCTTCTCCCAGGACCCTCAACTAATTACAAATTCAGCCTCTACAGTAGTTCTAGACTGGCAGAATTCACGAATATTCAGAGTGAAGTTAATTACTAGCAGAAGATAATTTTGAAGATCATTAGAGAAGGTCTGTTTCAGTCAGGAACAGAGGGAGGTAGCCAGGAGCTGGACACCAGGGTTTACTGTGAAGACCTGGGGTGGGATGTGGTCTTCACAAAACAGTGCAGACTCCACATGGTGGAGAATCTACAGGGAGGATTCTACTTCAGTGTTGGCAGCAAGCCAGTAGATCAGCAAAGAAGTTAGAAAATATCCAACACAAACACAAAAGGTAAAGAGTGAACTCTGAAATCCCAGAATCTCATGGGGCCTGGACACACACACACCCAATACACAGAGTGAGTCGGCATGGACACAGTGCAGGGACAGCTACTTGTAGAAGAAGCTTGGAAAGCCTTCCTTACCCTAAAAGCAGGGTCCAACTTTTTAAAAAAATGTGTAAAAAGGCAAGGACCATAGATAATTTCTTTGGTGAAAGAGAAAAACAAATTATAAGCCCTGAGGAGACTTAAAACAGATTGTCTCCAGATGAAGACCCAAAGGGTGATCTCCTGGTCTCCACAGCACAAGGCTCTCATAGAAAAAATTTAAAAGGATCACAAAATAGAGCTAGAAGAAAAATGAGGAAAGGAAAGCAAAACTTTGCAAGAGGATTTGGAAAAGGCATATAACTCATTAAAAGATATATTTAACAAACTGGAAAAAGAAACAACTCCCTGAAAAACAGAATTTGTGAAATGCAAAAGGTAAATAACTCGCAGGGAAACAAAACTTTTGAATTGTAAAAGTTAAATAACTCCCAGGAAAACAGAATTTGTGAAATGGATGAAGAAAATAACTCCCTAAAAAAACAGAATTTGTGAAATGGAAAAAAAATTCCATATAACCAGAAAACTTATTTAAAAACTCAATTGGACAAATATAAAAAGAAGTTAAAAAAAAAGTAAAAGAAGAAAATAATACACTAAAAATCAGAACTGAACAAATGGAAATGAATGATTCAATGACACATCAAGAATCAGTCAATCAAAACCACCAAAAATTAAAAATTAGAAAAAATGTAAAATACCTACTTGGGAAAATAACTAACCTGTAAAATAGATCTAGGAGTGACAATCTAAGGATCATTTGATACCGTGCAAACCATGATGAAAAAAGAGGCTAGCCACTACTTTTTTAAGGAAATCATCAAAGAGGACTGCACTGAAGTCACAGAATCAGAACATAAAATAACCATTGAAAGAATTCATCGAACACCTCCTGAAAAAGATCCCAAAATTAAAACTCCAAGGAATGTTCTTGCATTTCAGAACTATTACACCAAGTCAAAAATATTACAAGCAGCCAGAAAAACAAAAGAAAACAAAACAAAAGACAAAAAAAACAAAACTCTAATACTGAGGAGCTACAATAAAAATTACCCACCTTAAAGGAACAAAGGTACTGGAACCTGATATTCCAAAATGCCAAGTAACTTAAAATGCAGCCAAGAATAAACTACCACAAAAAACTGACCATTTTCTTCCAGGGAAGAAGATGAGCATTCAATGAAACAGGTAAATTTCATTTACTTCTGATGAAAAAACTAGAGCTAAACAAAAAATTAGGCCTCAAGAGGAGTATAAAAGGTAAAAAGAAATCTTGAGAACTGTATTTCTGTTATGGGCATACATAGAGAGTGCATGTATAATTTTATTTTACTGTTATAATATAAAAAGGAAGAACTTCCGGCCAAGATGGTGGAGAGGACACATGCATTTATCTAAGCTCTTTCTTGCCCTCACAATACCTTTTTTTCATGATACAGCCTTGGAATTAGTGCTTGACTGAAAAAAAAACCCACGGATACATTACCCACAGAAGATATACTTGAAATTTGCCAGAAAAAGGTCTGTTTTTGCTTGTGGGAGGGGATGGTTAGACCAGGTGCAGACTGCAGGCAGGCAGCAAGAGCCCACACTGAGCAGACTGGAGGGGGAGGGATGTAGAAGCTCACAAACCTTGGAAAACTTACAGGGAGAACTTTACCCAGTGTGAACTTCTTTGCCCTGGCAGCAAACCTGTAGATCAGCAAAGAAACTACAAATACAGGGGGTAAAGACTTCAATCCCAAAACACTAGGGTCCCTCAGGATCTGACCATACCTACCCAAAACACAGAGTGATTCAGCATGCTCTCAGAGTCTCAGAGGACAACAGCTCTATAGACGCAGTGCAGCTGTTCCACTGTTGCTTCATTGCTACCTCCTGTAGTCTGCAGAGGAAGCTGGGTAAGACCATACTACCCAAAAAGCAGATCACATTTGCTTTTTTTGTTTATTTTTTTTCTTTGATTCTTTTTTGTCAAAATGAGCAAAAAATTAAAGTGTGCTCTAACTATAGATAGCTTCTATATGGATAAAGAGCAGACTCTAAACCCTGAGGAGACTAAAAACAGATTGTCTCCAGATGAATCCCCAAAAGGGGATATGATCTGATTCCCAACACACAAAACTCTCATAGATGAAATAAAAAAGGCTCTTACAAAAGAGCTAGAAGAAAAGTAGGAAAGGAAATGAAAGCTTGGCAAGAAGGTCTGGATAAGTCATCCCACTCATTTAAAGATAGAGTGGATAAAGAAATCAATTCCCTGAAAAACAGAATTCGTGAAATGGAAAAAGAAAATTGTTCTCTAAAAAATAAAATTGGCAACATGGAAAAAAAATCCACAGAACAAAACAACTCACTTAAAAACTCAATTGGACAATTACAAAAAGAAATAAAAAAGTAAGTGAAGAAAATAATTCATTAAAAATCAGAACTGAACAAATGGAAATGAATGATTCGAGGAGACACCAAGAAGCAGTCAAATAAAACCAAAAAAATGAAACAAAGGAAAAAATGTTAAATACATACGTGGAAAAACAACAGACCTGGAAAATGAATCTAGGAAAGATAATTTGAGAATTATTGGACTTCCTGAAAATTATGATGAAAAAAAGAGCCTAGACACTATTTTCCAGGAAATCATCAAAGAGAACTGCCCAGATCTTATAGAAACAGAGGGTAAAATAAACATTGAAAGAATTCATTGATCACTTACTGAAAGAGACCCCAAAATCAAAACTCAAAGAAACATTGTGTCTAAATTCCAGAATTATCAGACCAATAAAACTACTACAAGCAGTGAGAAAAAACAATTCAAATATAGAGGAGCTATAATAAGGATTACTCAGGATCTAGCAGGATCTAGCAATATCTAGCATTAAAGGATTGAAGGGCCTGGAATCTGATATTTCAAAAGGCTAAGGAACTTGGTATGAAGCCAAGAATAACTTACCCAGCCAAAATGATCATTTTTTTGCAGGGAAGAAGATGGACAGTCAATGACATAGGTGAATTTCATCAATTTCTGATGAAAAAAACAGAATAAACAATTTTGATCTCCAAATATAGGACTCAAGAGAAACATAAAAAGGTGAAAAAAATCTTGGGAACTATATTTCTGTAGTATACAAAAATAAAAATACATAAAGAACACATGTATTATTTGTTCTAGAAACTAGAGTTGGAAAGGAAATTGTACCGGGAAAAGGGTAAAGTGGGGGTACTATATCTCATGAAGAGGCAAAGGAAACCTATTATATCTAAGAGAAAGAAGGAAGGGGGATAAACATAGTGCATCTCTTACTCTCATCAAAATTAGCTTAAAAAGAAAAATATTAGACATATTCAATTCATGGAGAAACTTTTCCCACTTCATCGAAAAGTGGGTAGAAGATGCATTGTTGGTGGAGTTCTGAAAGAATCCAACCATTCTGGAGAGCAATCTGGAATTATGCCCAAAAAGGTTATCAAACTGTGCATACCTTTTGATCCAGCAATTTGTTCTAGAAACTAGAGGTGGAAAGGATATTGTACCAGAAAAAGGGTAAAGTGGTAACACATGAGATGTAAATCTCATGAAGAGGGAGTGGAAACCTATTATATCTAAGAGAAAGAAGGAAGGGGGAATGAACATAATGCATATCTTACTCTCATCAAAATTGGCTTAAAGAGAAAACTATTAGACATATTTGATTTATGGTGAAACTTCTCCCACCTCATTGAAAAGTGGAAAAGGAAAAGTTAAAAGGGAAGGAGTATGCTAAGCAGAAGGGAATACAGAAATTGTTGAAGAAAAGGAGTAAGAAAAGGGCAGGAACTCTAAGGTCGGGAGAGGGATCCTAAAAAGGGAGGGCTGTGAGGGGCAAGTGGTGCTCACAAGTTTAATACTGGGAAGGGGGCTAAGGGGACAGGAAAGGAGAAAAACATAAGGAGGGGTTAACAAGATGGCAAGAAGTACAGAATTGGTAATTTTAACCATAAATGTGAATAGGGTAAACTCCCTCATAAAGCAGAAGTAGACAGCAGACTATTAAAAGGTAGAATCTTATTTGTTTATGTTGTTTTAGGAAATGTTGTTTACAGGAAACACACTTGATGCAGGGCAATACACACAGAGTAAAGGTAAAAGGCTGGAGCAGAATCTACTATGCTTCAGGTGAAGAAAAAAAAAAACCAAAAAAAAAAAAAACAGGAGTAGCCATTCTCATCTTAGGTCAAGCAAAAGCAAAACTTGATCTAATTAAAAGAGATAAGGAAGGGCACTATATCTTGCTAAAGGGTAGCGGAGCATAGCATAGATAATGAAGCAATATCAATATTAAACATATATACACCAAATGGTGTAGCATCTAAATTCTTAAAAGAGAAGTTGAGAGCTACAAGAAGAAGAAATAGATAGCAAAACTATAATAGTGGGAGATCTTAACTTTGCACTCTCAGAATTAGATAAATCGAACCACAAAATAAATAAGAAATAAGTCAAAGAAGTAAATAGAACACTTGAAAAGTTAGGTATGATAGATCTTTGGAGAAAACTACATGTCTTTGAATTTTTTCTGGAGCTATGTGCAATTTGTAGTTCTTAGTGTTTCTATGGTCTTTTGTAGATATGCTTCTAACATTTGCTCCTCAGGTGCCCATCCCAATATATCATCCATGTAATGTAATAACATTACTTTTGGAAATGCTTTTCTTATTGGAGTAAGAGCAGCAGCAACATACATTTGACACATGTAGGGCTGTTTTTCATTCCCTGTGGCAAAACTGTCCATTCATATCTTTTATTAGGCTCAGCTAAGTTAATGCTGGGCACTGAAAAGGCAAATCTTTTCCTATCCTCCTTATCCAGAGGGATAGAATGGAAACAACCCTTAATGTCTATAACCCAAAGTGGCCATTCTCTAGGCAATTGAGTAGGAGATGGAAGCCCAGGCTGAAGAGTTCCCATAGTTTCCATCTGTTCATTTACCTTTCTTAAACCAGTCAACATCCTCCATTTCCCAGATTTCTTTCTTACAACAAATACTGGGGAATTCCACGGACTTAGAGAAGGTTTTAAGTGTCCTTGGTCAAGTTGCTCTTGTACTATACCTAATAAGGCCTGAATTTTATTGCTACCTAAGGGCCACTAAGCCTAAAAAAAACGAGGTACTCATTTTTAATCCTAATTGTTGTAAAATAGCTCTTCCCCACAGATTGATGGGGATTTTTTCAACTATAAAAGGAGTAAAAACTCCTGTTTCACCTACAAAAGTCTATCTCAAAGGGGTAGCACTAACTTCAGCTGCTATTGATCCCCCTATGCCAGACATATAGGTGTCTGCCTTAATCTTTGGCCAGTGACTGGGCCAGTTGGCACCTCTAATGACTGTATGATCTGCGCCTGTGTCTACCAATCCTTCTAATGGTATGCCATTTATATAGATAGTTAGCATAGGTCAATTAGCTGTTACAGCTGCTGTCCAGTATATTCCTGGATTTTGTGGCCTGGAGTCAGAATCTGGGCGACTATCACCAGATTGCTTATTAGGAGTCTGTATTAGTAAACCTGATGCTACTACTTCTCCTGGGTGATATGTCACACATTGTCTACCTGTATTAATGACTGGGATATTATCTACACATTCCCCAGTTTCCCACATCAGTCTGTGGATGGACACTTTTGTAAGTACTTGCAGAAGGTGAAATGGCCAAGCCTATTGTGCCTAGAGGCAAGGGATCCATAGGCTGGAAAGGAACAGATTTCACTTCTCCAGGGGGTATCTCAGTTGTCCCAGCTGCATACAACTCTATTCTCCCCAATTGTAATCCCCTTCTCCCATCATATGGCTTCCTGGCTGATTGGTCATGGGTACTGGACTTCTAGGCACTCTCTGGGTGCACCATCAGCTGCCATCATGCCCCAAGTGTTTTTTGCCTGGGGGCCTGGGGCTGGGCCCCTCATCCCGTTTCCCTGAATCAGTCTACATTCTGAGGCCCAATGGAAGCCTTTGTTGCATTTTGGACATGGGGTTTTGGGTCTTGTTCTCCCACCCTGTTTTCTCACTCTGTCTCTATGTTAAGATTGAGCTTTCAGATGCCCTACTTTACCACATTGAAAGCAGTGACGAGTCTCTCTGGAAGTCCCTTGCTAAAAGGGACCCTGTCTTCCCATGTTGGGATCTTGGGAAGTCTGCATCAAAGCCTGGCTATAAAAGGCATTTGTGTCCACTGTGGCACAGCGTCTTATGATCTCCTCTAAAGGAGAATCCTTGCGTAGTCCTAGTATAATTATTCTATAAACCTTATTAGCATTTTCTTTAGCAAGTTGACTTATCATAATGTCTGTTACTGCATTTTCATCATTAGTTCATATGACAGCTGTCTGCAGACATCCCACAAAATCAGCAAAAGGTTCATTTGGCCCTTGTGTTATTTTTGTTCACCCTTATCATTTTTATTGGGAAGAGAAGTTTATGCTTTGATAGCAGCAGCAGCAATTTGCCCATAAGCTGCTAAGGGGTAATTAATCTGTACTGAAATTTCTGCATAAGAACCTACATCTGTTAGTTGGTCATAGGTGATTGGAGGATTAACTCCACTATGACTATTTTGTTGGGCTTGTATCCTACAGAGCTCACTATATTCAGAAAGCCACAACAAGTTTTGTCCAGGTTCCAAGCATGTCCTTGCTATAGATTTCCAGTCCCTAGGGGTTAAGACTTCATAAGCCAAATTCTGTAATAACATCTTAACATAAGCTAATGTAGCCCCATAAAGAGTGCAAGCCTTTTTCAGGTCTTGGAGGATTTCTATATCAAAAGGAGCATATCTTCTACTTTCGTAAACTAAAGAGTCAAACTGTTGAATCACTGGATACATTTCTAGTTGCAAATCACCTAAATTCTGCCTTTCTTCCAGGGCTTTAAGTATTGCCTTTTGCAATCTAGTCATAGGAGGGGGTGATTTCTGGTGGGGAGGTGCTGGTGGTGTCAATGCCCCTCCCAATACTCCTCCCCCCTCCATCCTGGAAGGTGAAGTTGATGGGGATGTGTGAAGAACTAGTTCTGGTTTAGGCGGGGTTGAAGCTGCTTTGTGAGAGTGAGAATCACTATGCCCTTCATCAAGCCCTTCATCCTCACTTAACTCCCCATGCCCTCTGGAGATATTGCTTCTAATCCCTCCTTTGTCCTCCTCGTTTTCCTGATACTTTCTCATCTGGCCATTCTGAAAATTTTTCCTTTTTCTATAACTTGCAGGATTTTTTTAAGGCCAATTGTATTATGTTGTGTGTATAAATATAGTGTTTCTTTGGAAAGTGACACAGAACCATTATCATTATAATATTCACATAGTTGATCTCCTCCAAGTTTCCAATTATTTAGGCTTATCTCTTCCTCAAAGAACCAAGGGGAAATACGTTCTAATGTATCCAGGAATCCATCAATCTGCTCCCAAGTCATAAATAAGCCCTGTCTCTTTATCAGTCTGAGTATGCTTCCTGCAGATCTCCTTTGGGGTGGAGTTGGGGTTGGGGCTGGGGCTGGGGCTGGGGATGGGGGAGAATCTTTTGCCGATATCTGCCCCATTGCAACTAGAAAAGGTTACTAGTTTATCCCTTAACAAAGTAAGTTCCCTGTTTGTCTATTAAAATACTTACCCTATTTCCTGGTCACTGGAGACTTCTTCAGTGAAGTTAGGGTCCTTGAGCCCCACACTTGGGCGCCAAATGTGATGACTGTGCTAGTACCCAAGACACCCCAGAATCAGCCAGGGTCAGGATAAGCAAAAGTCCTTTATCTTTATTCTTAGTCCCCAGACTCAGGATTGAACAGGATGGAAGCAAATCATGCAATCATTGAACCAGCACAGGATAATGGGAAGGACCATTTTCTAAGCATATGCCCATAGATCATTGTCTAATCAGCAATTAGCCCTAAGTACTTGAACTGACCTCAGTGCAACAACTCGAGTTTCAATACTCTACAAATATTGATCAGAGAAATGCAAATTAAGACAACTTTGAAGTACCATTACACACCTGTCAGATTGTCTAAGATGACAGGAAAAGATAATGATGAATGTTGGAGGAGATGTGGGAAAACAGGAACACTGATACATTGTTGATGGAATTATTAACTGCTGAAGCCATTTTAGACAGCAATTTGGAACTATGCCCAAAGGCTTATCAAATTCTGCATACCCTTTGATCCAGCAGTGTTTCTACTGGGCTTGTATCCCAAAGACATCATAAAGGAGGAAAAGGGACCCACATATGCAAAAATGTGGCAGCTCTTTTTTTGTAGTGTCAGGAAACTGGAACCTGAGTGGATGCCCACTGGGCTGGAGAATGGCTGAATAAGTTATGGCATATCAATGTTATGGAATATTATTGTTCTACAAGAAACAATCAGCAACATGATTTCACAGAGGCCTGAAGTGAATTACATGAACTGTTGCTAAGTGACATGAATAGAATCAGGGAATCATTGTACATAGCAACAGTAATATTATGTGATGATCAGTTCTGATAGATGTGGCTCTGTTCAACAGTAAGATGATTCAAGCCAGTTCTAATGGTCTTGTGATGTAGAGAGCCACATGCACTCAGAGAGAGTGGGCACTGACTATGGATTATAATATAGAATTTTCATTCTTTTTGTTGTTGTTTGCTTGCATTTTGTTTTCTTTCTCTTTTTTTCCTTTTTATTCTGACTTCTTGTGCAGCATGATAATTGTGGAAATATGTATAAAAGAAGTGAACGTCTTTAATATTTATAGGATTATTTGCTTCCTAGAAGAGGGAGTGGGAGGAGAATAGGGAAAAAATTGTAACACAATGTTTTGTAAGGATAAATGTTGAAAATTGTCCACACGTGTTTTAAAAATAAAAAGCTTTAATAAAAAATAAAAGAACCCAAAAAACCCCAAGAAACAAAAAAATAGAGTGTGCTTTGATCTGTATTCAGATTCCATCAAGTCAGTCTTCATAGATGGAGAGCATTTTTCATAAGTCTTTCAGAATTGCTTTGGGTCATTGTGTTGCTAAAGATAACTAAATCCTTCATAGTTGATCGTCTTAAAATATTACTATTACTACATACAATGTTCTTTTTCTGTTCACTTCACTTTGCATCAATTCAATTCTGATGCACAGTTATATCAGTCTTTCCAGGTTTTAATAAAAGCATTATGTGTGTCATTTCCAGTAGCAAAATAGTTTTCCCTCATAGTCACATACCACAACTTATTCAGCTATCATAATTTAAGAAATTATCAAGGAAAATTGCTTTGATATCTTAGAACAATAGAACAAAATAGAAATTGAAAGAATCTATGAATTCTACCTGAAAGACATTCCAAAATGAAAAATCTCAGGAACATTATAACCAAATTCCAGTGCTCCCATATCAAAGAGAAAATACTTTAAGAAGATAATAAATAATTCAAATATCACAGAATCACAATCAAGATCATACAAGATTTAGCAGCTATTTTGTCTTTTTTTTCTTGTTTTTTATTCATATGGCTCCTAGGACATCTTACAACCCCTCTCACAAATCTCTTTTTTCATTCTCCTTAGTTGTTATGGGCTGCATGTCTGTCTCACCAACCTTTGTTGACTCTGCTATTCTAGAATTCAATTTTAAGGCATTATTTTAAGGTTGCTTGGAAAGGAATGGTAGGAGAGATTGGCTGAGTTTTTTCTCTATTTTGCCATGTTGGTTCCATTCCCAGAAAATACCTGTGTATGACTTTTGGAAATTTTCCTTAACGGATTTATTGGGAGTTATCATGGAACTAAAGAACAGTAATGTGAGTGAGATGCAATATTCATAAGGGGAAAAGATAACTGGGGAGAAGGAGAAATAGATTTATGTTGGGTAAAGGGCGTACTTAGGTGTGAGCAAATATTTTTGAAACATCATTATATTTACCTCCATTCAATGAACTGTAATTATAATGACAATTGATGCAATAATGAGCTCTTGCCTACTATTAGAAAGTGGTTTGGATAGAATGGATATCATAATAAGTCTTCAAATCTCCATTGATTGAATTTAAGTTGTGTTTTTTGGCATGCAGAGGCATGAGAAAGAGCCTGTAGAGTTCATTTTTTATTGCCTGTGACTAATGCTCATGAAAAGTAAGAGAAGTTTAAATGATTTTCAATATTTAAAGAGGGCCTCAGGTTATCATGCAATTTTGTACAAGCAAGATATAGATAA
Source organism: Sarcophilus harrisii (assembly GCF_902635505.1). Lineage (NCBI taxonomy): Eukaryota > Metazoa > Chordata > Mammalia > Dasyuromorphia > Dasyuridae > Sarcophilus > Sarcophilus harrisii. The sequence goes on from NC_045427.1 coordinate 171,162,566, forward strand.
GTGAGATTGGATAATATTTGAGAGGGAAAGAACTAGTGTTAAAAAAAAAAAACACAGGAAAGCCTTCCTATAGAAGAAAATGGAATTTTATCTGACACCTGAAGGAAGGAAGTTGGGGAGTGAGATAAAAATAGATATAGAGTTAGAGGCAAAGATAGAGATAAAGATAGAGATGAGGAAGGAGGGAATCATGGCCCAAAGGATACCCAGGGGGAAAATATCTAGAGTTGGGAAGTGGAATTTCTTGTTCTAGAATGAACAAGGTGACACTGAATCTTGATAAATGGGAAAGGGAATAATGCATAAAACTTGAATATATAGGAAGGAGTTAGGTTATAAAAGACTTAAAAAAACTAAACTGAACAAAGACACCAAGATAGTAGAATAGTAGGAAGATTGATGAGCTCACCTTCATATGCCATCACCATCACCATACAAACATTCCAAATAGATCTAGAAATGTATAAATAAATCTTTAAAAAAATACAAGAAAAAAAATCACGGTGAGTCAGTTTTATAGTCTGTATCAGTATAGAAAGACAAAGACCAAGATCTGTGAATACTAAAGATAGGTTTGGCCAAGAACACTTTTTAAAACAGAAGCTATCCCTTGGATCAAGAAAAGGTCTCAAAACAAATATACAATGATTTAAATTTGGATAGGGTTAAAAAAAACAAGTATCTTTGTCTCTCAATACAGGCTATGAAAATCAGGCAGATTTTAGAAGGGATCTATATTAGGAGTGACATTGCAGCTTGGGTACCAAAGAGCAAGATCAGAAACTAGCAACAGTCATGTCTCAGATTCCAGTATCTGAGAGAGGTTTTGATTCTAAGTCCAAACCAGTCTGAAGTTTGCAGAGGAAGAACCATGTCAGGAAGCTGAGACAAATGGGATACCTGCAATATTGTCACTCTGAATAAGCACAATTTTCCAGTTGTCTTATGGTGACTGAGTCTAGCACCAAGTTACTGATGTAGGTTAAGCTTGTTGTTCAGATTCAAACATAGGTCAGAAACTCTTAGAGCATAAACTGAGTTCAGAAATTAGATTTTTCCCTTGGATCAGATTACTTTGGAAGCCCTTACATCTTGCATATCCCCGGCCTTGACTGTCCTTGAGATAGGGCAATAATACAAAACTAAATATCTCAAGATATCAGCAGTAGAATTGGTCTAAACTTTTTGTCCAGAAGGATACAGAGTTTGGTCCTAAAATAAAAGTTAAAGTCAGGAAGTAAGTTAAAAGAATGCACTATTTTTTAATCTCACCATAAAAAGTTGTATTTCAGCAGTACTGAGCCTAGAGTCCAAAAACTTTTACTTCAAATATTTACTAGCTGTGTTAGCCTGAGCTAAAATTTAACCTCTATCTACTTAATTTTTCTCAATCCCAAAATTGGTATAATAATACCATTTAACCTCCAGGGTTATTGTGAAGATCAAATTAGATAAAAAACACTTAGGATTGTCCCTAGATAATATTAGCTGCTTAATAAAAGCTTAATAGGTGCTTAATAAATTCTGATTTCCTTCCTTCATTCTGAATTTGATGATGGGAATATTAAAACACAAATTCAAAAGAAAAGAATAATTCCAAAATATCTACAAGCAAAGCTTTAAAGGAAATTTCAGCTTGGATATAAGTTTAGCTAAAATTCCTGGAAGAACTCAAGCAGGAGTTTTTCAAAAAATTCTTTTACAAATTAAGTGAGAACACAAGAGGAAAATGATTTGAGAAATGAGAACTATGAAATAAATGATTGTTAAAAAATAAGTTTTACAAGAGACATAAATTTACCTAAGTAATAAAATAACAACTTTAAAATAGATTGGAAGTAATGACTCCACAATATAAGAAATATTAAAAAGAAAGTCAAAAGACTAAGAAATAGTAGAAAATGGAAGACATTTTATAGCAAGAAAAAATATGACCCAGAAAATAGATCAAGGAGAGAAAATTTAACAATCATTGAATTACCTGGAAGCCAAGATCAAAAATTGAGCCTTGACATCACATTTGCAGAAATCATAAAAAAAGATGATTATATCTCTTAGAACTACAAATCAAGTAGAATTAGAAATAATATATTGATTACTTTCTGAAAGACATCCCAAAATCAACCATAAAGAAAGAATTTAAGAATTGAGAAGACAAAATCAGATCTAGAAGTGATTTAAAGGTCCCTTTCCTTCATAAAGGAGGAAAGAGGTTAGTATGTAATATTCCAGATGACAAAAGTATGGGCTTGTAAGCAAGAATAACTTATTCAGAGAAACTGTAGTGGTAATAGTGTATTTTTAAAAATGAAATACAGGATTTCCAACAATTCCTGATTAAAAAAAAAAGATGAGGTGTTCAAACATGAGTCGAAAGAAGCATAAAAAGTTAAACATGAATGAACAGTTATGACTATATAAGTATAATAAACTGTTTACATTTTAATTTTGGAAGATGATACATGTGTCCTCTCAGAAACCTAATTTAATCTGAGTATTATTCTGAGTAGAAGTATTAGCACTAGTTATGTTATTTCTTGATTATCTTAAAAAACTAATCAAAGATATGGGAAGAAGAATATGATGGCAGTGTGGAAGGAAGTAGAATAGTAGGGATAATTCTCAGAAAATCAGTGTGCAAAAGTAGAAGTTTACATAAACAAGAAAGAAAAGATTAGGGCAGAAATAGCAGGCACTTGAATTTCATTTTCATATATACTAATCAAAAGAGAGAAAATACAAACAACTACAGAAATATATTTAACTTAGCAGGCAAAAGGAGGAAAATTGGAGAAGAGGCAACTAGAGAAAAGTATTAATCCTAACAAAATAAACTCTAATTAAGGATACACAAAAAAATATTAGTAGCTTCTTTGTTATGGGAAAGCATAATGTCTATAAAAGGCAAAAGCTGAACAAGCTGTGATACATAATTATAATAGTATATCATTGTAATGTAAAACATGCTTATGTAGATGGTTTGAGAGAAAGTTGAGAAGACAGGTATGAACTGATGCAGAGTCAAGTGAGAAGAAACAAGGGCATGATTTTTACAATGACAAAAACAAATAACTTTAAAATATTAATATCAAGGGTACCACTATTCTCCAAATCATCAAAATTGACAACCTTGGTGTCTTTTCATTTCTAACTTCATAACATTTCTCCTATATATTATCATCTTTCTATTCACACAGCCATTACCTTAATTTAGGTCCTCATCATCTCTCGTGCAGAATTTTTTTGTCCAGTTGTTTCAGTTGTATCTGACATTTTGTAACCTATTTAGAGTTGTCCTGGAAAAGATAATGGAGTAATTTGGCATTTCCTTTTCTAGCTCATTTAACAGATGAGGAAATTAAGGCAAACAGGGTTAAATGACTTGTCCAGGATAACAAAATTAGTGTCTGAAGCCAGATTTGAGCACAGGGAGATGAATTTTCTTGACTTCAGTCCTGGCACTCTATCTACTCTGCCACTTCACTCAGAATACTGAAATCGTATCTTGTGGCTCTCCTGCTTCATATCTTTCTCCAATCTGCCTTTCACTCAGCTATCAAAATGACATTACTAAAGCACAGATCTGACCATGTTATTCCTTACTACAATTATTCTTCATCATCTAAAAGCTTAAATATTAACTTTTCTATTTGGCATTCAAAACCCTTCATATACTGGTCCCTTCCTATATTTCCAGTCTTCTTACATATATCCCCTACTCAATATACTCTGTAGCATAATGTATATATGTACAGACACACATTTCACAGGTGTATTCATATATGAATTGTTTATTGGTTAATCATTTTTAAGTCATGTTTGACTCTTCACAATGCCATTTGGGGTTTTCTAGGCAGAGATACTGAAGTAGTTTGCCACTTCCTTCTCCAGCTCATTTTAAAGATGGGGTATATGAGACAAACAGAATCAAGTGACTTACTCAGAGTCACACAGCTAATAAGTGTTTGAGGTCAGATTTGAACTCATGAAGAAGAGTCTCTCTGACTCCAGGGCCAGCACACTGTGCCCTCTAAATGATCTTCTTTGTGCGTGTGTGTGTGTGTGTGTGTGTGTGTATTTGTATGAAAAAAAAATGAAAATATATCCTTGATGGTTTACTATTTTAAAAATTATCCCCACAGATCTTTTCCATCTTTCATTTATTTGTCCTTATTCTAGTTTCATCCTTACATGTCCTTGGGATGAATTTACATAGTTGTGTCTCTCTTTATACTTTTTAAACTGTTTATTTTTTCCTCCACTGCATTTTGTTGCTTACTAAGGAATTCTTCTTATGACTTTCCACCATCTTTCCTTGTATCAATTTACAAATGAACTAGTGTTGCCCTAGGCTGCTATGCCTTTCTGCTTGTCCAGTAAGACAATTATTTACTTACTAAGGCAGTTTTTAAGCAGTTTTGCTCTTCTTGTTATAGCAATTGATTTACATTTACATTTCTTCATGAATCGCTACAATTAGTGTCAATATTTTGAATAAAAACAGCAACAAATCTTGAAAGCCTTAGGGAAATACATCATAAAGAAAAGAAAATTTTCAATGAGAGGTGAACCAATTCTTGTTTATTGCTAACCTAAATATCTCTGACACAAGCTTATCAACATTTAAAAATTGTTTTGCTAAGATTGTTTCCTACTATCTTGCTGTTATGTTTAATACAATAGTATATACTTATAAATGTGTACATATATGTATATTATACATACATATATAGGCATATTATTAAACAACAATTAAGCATCAATTAAATGTCTTTTCTATGGTAGGCATGATGCTAAGAATAAAGAATGCAATTATAAAGAATTAAATTGTTTTTAATAAAGGATAAACCATAAAAAATTAAATCATTTTTAATCACAAGAAATTTTCAATAGGGAAGAAAAATACATATATAAACATAAACAAAATAAATATAAAATTAACAAACACAAAAAACCCTACTCAATAAATGCTCTAAAATCTCAATGGCATTTAAATTAAAGCTTGATGCTGAAAATGACATAAGTCTTGAGTCCACTATTCTGTGTCAGAGCATCTGAAATATATTCAATTTTAGGTAATTGATATTATAGAATGCATATAAAGATGAATGTCCAACATACAAAATACAAAAGATGTTTGTGAAAATTAGTGGTTAGCCAGTAAAAGATAAAATTTAAGGCAAACAAGATCACTATCATAAAATTTCTAAAAATCAAGAGAAAAGAGAATTGTCTAACAATAGCCCTAGCAAGCATAATTTGGACAAATGTATAAAGATAAAAGAAAATTCAAATTCTGACTCATTGTAAAGAGAAACTTTATGATATTTACAATGGACAAAAAAATTAAATGTCCTGCTTCAGGAGAAAGTGAGTTCTCTATTGTTGATGTTCAAATAGACATTGGATAATCATTTATCTGGAAATTTGTTGAGGATTTCCATAATTTGATGGAGTATTGAACTAGATCTCTGGTGATTTAGTGAAAACGTTTTAATTTAAAACAACACTGTTTGTTTATCATATCAAAGAGGAAAACAGGCAACTTGCCTATGATATATACATTTGGAAGTTAAATTATATATTCAAGGACAAAGACATATGTGACTTTATTATAGTTGTTCATGCATGAGAATTTAATGATTGTTCTTGCGTGTAAAATGTTTGGCAATTATCAGAGGATCATAGACCTAGAATTGCCAAGGATCTGAAACATCATATAGACAAATCCTCTCATTTTATGAATGAGAAAATGGGCTCAAGGAAGTTAATGATTCCCTCCTAGTCATATAGGCAGTAATAAAATTAGAATTTAATACCAGCATTGTTTCCATAGTATAATGCTATTTCATCATATGAAAATATATTCCCTACAACGTAAATACATATTAATGTATTTTGTAATCAAATTACATGTTCTTATTGACTTTCAAATATTCTAATCATTGTTCTCTGCTAGAAACATTAGTCATAATCAGTTTGCAATCTTCTAACTTAAGGTTGTGAGTCCTGATACATGTTAATTTAATTTATTTTTTTTAAATATGCAGAGCAGTGGTAGGGACTAGCTCAAAATCAATGAAAGAACTCTACTGTTTTATATTAATCTAGATGCAGATCATTTTTATTTGTAGTATTTTTTAAAGACACATATCCAGAAGAATTAACACAAGGGACATTCCAACTAAATATGTCATATGCTAAGCAATACACATTTTTAACTGACATAATCCAAATTCATTTAAGTGGCTTTGGTTCTCATTGATAAGACTGTATAACATTGTATGGTTTAACAAAATGAGAAAAATGCTACTGGCAAAAAAGAGCATCTGAAAATTCTCACTATCCCTAGAAAATTCTTCTTCCTTTTAAATTTCATGCATTTTTATATGAACATGTCTCCAAGATAATTATATATCTGTATAAATATTTTGATCTTTGTTTTCTTCTGTCAATAATTCTATATAGTTTCAAATTAACCTTGTGGTTAATAACCTTAGAGGGTTATTAAAGTTATTTGGGGGAGGTAACTGTAAATACACAATAATCGTCTATAGCATAATACTAATAATTTGTATATTAAGAGTGGCAAGAAAGTGGGAAAATCAATAATTGTACATATGATAAGAAAAGGTAAAAAAGTTATACACAGAAAATGAAGGATAACAGATGCAGGGAATAAAGGTTATACTAAAATCCTGGAAATAATTAATGAATAAGAAGAAAGTCTCAAAAATTATGTGTAAGAGTCTCTGTGGAAGATTCATTAGGGAGTAGACAAGAATTGCAAGATAAAGTAATGTAGTTATATCAGCAAAGGGACTGATATTAAAAGGAGATCTTTTATCCACAAAATATCAAAGTTATTGTTTATATATGAAGAAATTAGTATTCATAATTTTCAGAGGTTTTCAGTGAGAGACATATACAGAACTTTTCATTTTGGATTATAGGACTTCCTTTAATGGGAAAATGGGAAAAAAAAAGTTTGTTTAAATTTTGCCTCTCTCTGTATGTCCTACCAGAAGTATAAAAAAGGAAATTAAAAAAAGAAAAGAGATGTGATGAAAAATGGAATCTTCTACCCCTTCCCAGGAGTAGCAAGATTCCATTTTATGGTTTCCAGATGAAAAGATGATGTTCTTTGTCCAGTCATTTAAAATGAAAGAATCCAGGGCAAAGGAAGAGAAGAAGAAAGACATTAATTGGCTTACCAAAAGGAAAATAAAGGAGAGGGTGTCAAAAGTCAAAGACGGAAAACAAAGAGTAAGACATGTAGGAGGACATTAAAGAAGATTGCAATAGGAAGCAAAAGAAATAGAGTTGTTTGGATTCACAACTGGTATGATCGGTTTTACTCAGTATTTCCTAATTGGATTTTAATTTGACCCTTTCTATCCTTTTATTCAGAATGAACAAGACTCAAAAATGCCAGAAGTATGAAATATCACAATAAAAATCTAAAAGTAGTTTCTGGAACACAGCATTCCAGAGTTTCCAGTAGGCTCTTAATAAAGATTCATTGACAGACTAATACATAAAGGTCTGTACATATGAGGATAATTAACAACTACAGAATATACAGTATTTCTTTTTTGTCAGTTATCTACAAACTTTCCTGGAATAAAATTAGCCAAAATGAAATAGTGCAATCATTGTATAAATCATTTCTTATGACATTTAAGCACCTCAGAAACAGTTCTTTATTTTAGTTTAACTCAATTGAATTCAATTCAATTATGTACCTTCCCTATATATAATCATTGCTTTGAAATTTATTGAAAGTTTTAGTTCAGGTCTAGCCAATATGGGTCTATTCTCCTTTTGGAAAGAGTAGCTAAAGCTTTCTTGTGTTTTTTTTAAAACTTGGTTTTGTGTGTGTGTGTGTGTGTGTGTGTGTGTGTGTATGTGTGTGCGTGTGTTTAGCTGATGTCAGGGTGGATTGATTTAGGTAGGAGAGAACAGAATCTACCTCAATGCTGAGGGTAACTGGATTTAAATGAATCATTACAACCAATGAGAATATATTAATTATAACATATACCTTTATGTTAAAATATTGAAAATTTCAAGTCCTTAGTGTAGCCCACTCCCATAACAGAAAGTTATTTTCTACCAACTTCAAATATGGTCTGCAAATAAAAGCAAGTAACTCAGCATTAATTACCTTCTAGTTCTTTTAAAATCCATGTCAAAATTAATATCAAAGTTAATACTACTAATTTAAGCAGTATGTGTTAATCAGGGCTAACTAGTGCATCTTTTTTTCTGTTTGAAAAGCAAACATTTCTTGCCACTTGAACATCAATAAAAGTGACTCAGAATTTTGCATTAATAAGTAGTCTGTCAATCAGAAATGTTTTGGTATCATGATATATTGACCCAAATATGTCAAAATTCAAAAGAAATCAAAAGGAATATCTCAAAATATTGGAAAAATATTGATAAATCTGTAATGATAATATCAATGGTTATCATTGCAGATTTATTGCTTTATGGTTTTTCAAATGACATGCATACATTATCTAATTTCAGCATTATGATCATCATGTGAGGCCGATAAGGCAAATATGGACATTACTATTTTGTTGATGGAGAAATTGAGTCTCAGAAAGATTATAGTATTTGGTCAAATTCACCTAGTTAATAAGTATCAAATTTTAGTATTTAGAATAAGGCCCTTTTACTCAATTCAATACAGTTCATTTAAATTCACTTGAACTCTACATTCAATGATCTTTCCAATATATTCCATTGCTCAAACCAATGCAGAAAAATATTCTTCCAGTTGTGACACCATGAAATAATTATTTCTTTCTAAAATCATTTAAAATCAGTGTTTTGAATATTTTTTTTGTTTTTAAATCACAGAAATTTCTTGATATACCTTCCACCTAGAAAAAAAAAAAAACCTCTTTAACTAAGAAAAAGAGTTAAAAAACAAAACACAGTAACTAAATCTCACTGTATATGAAATACTCACTAGCTGTTGTAAAGGAATATTAATAAAATATTTTCAAAATATAATTTTAAAAAATAAAGGAGGCATATTTTTATTTTAATAGTATTTTATTTTTTCAAATACATGCAGAGATAATTTTCAACACTCACCTTTGCAAATCCTTGTGTTCCAAATTTTCTTCCTCTTCTCCTCCCTCCCCAAGACAGCAAGCAATTTGATATTGGTTAAATATGTGCAATTCTTCTAATCATATTGCCATATTGATCATACTGGACCAAAAAAAATTATATCAAAAAGAAAAAATGAGAAAGAAAGAAAAAGAAACAAGCAAAAATAATAATAAAGGTGAAAATACTATGTGAAAATGTAGCCTTTAATCACCTCATTGTTGAAAAGCGCCAAGTCCATCACAGTTGATCAGCAGAGAATTTTTTTTATTATTGTGTACAATGTTCTCCTTGTTCAGCTCACTTCATTCAGCATCAGTTCATGTAGTCTTTTAGGTTTTTTAAGTTCCTGGAAAGAACCAAGAACTTAAAGAAAAAAAAAATGAAATTAGCCTGCTTATTACTCATTTCTTAAAGAACAATAATATTCTATTACATTCATATCCCATTACTCATTCAGTCATTATTTATTCCCCAACTGATGAACATCCACTCAATTTCCAGTTGCTCACTACCACAAAATAACTACTACAAGCATTTTTGTGTATGTGAGTTCTTTTCTGTTTTTCATATCTTTGAGATACAGACCCCAGTCATGACACTCTGGATCAAAGTGTATGCATAGTTTCATAGCCATTTTGGAATAGTACCAAATTGCTTTCCAGAATGGCTGGATTAGCTCACAACTCCACCAAAAATGCATTAGTATCACAGTTTTCTCACATCCCTTCCAACATTTATCATTGCTTTACTTTTTTGTCTGAAATTTAGATCTGTTCATATCCTTTAACGATTTATCAATTGAGGAATGATTTGTATTCTTATAAATTTGAGTCAATTGTCTATATATTTTAGCAATGAAGCCTTTGTAAGAAACACTGGCTGTACTTTTTTTTAAATCACCTTTCTGCTTCCCTTCTAATCTTAGCTGCATTTGTTTTTTTTTTTTGGTGTAAAACCTTTTTAATTTAATGTAACCAAAATGATTCATTTTTCATTTCCTAACATTCTCTAGTTCTTCTTTGGCCATAAATTCCTTCTTTCTCCTCAGATCTGAGGATAGACTATACTTTTTAACCCCTAATTTGCTTGTAGTATTATCATTTATGTCTACATCATAAACAGGAGGCATCTTTTTATATTGAAGACAGATATATAGACATGAGTGGGATAGATAAACATTTTTTTTTATTTTAAGTCTTTAAAGACCCATACTTGTGAAGATCAAGTTAGCACCCTGGATACTTTAGAATCAGCCAGAGTCAGGATAAGCAAAGGTCTTTGGTCTTTATTCTTGGTCAAAATGAGAGGAATCTCCACACCTCTCTTCTTTGTCTCCTGCCCAAAAGGGCTTGTCTTTTGGCTTGGCTTCACTCTGGCTTGTTTTACTTTACCCTCTAATCCCTCCTCCAAATCTCTGTATATACCAACAAATTGAGCCAGCACAGAATAGTGGGGTGGGCCATTTTTCAAGCATATGCTAATAGAGTATTGTCCAATCGGTAGTTAGCCTTAAGTGCTCGATTCTCTGGCCTCAGTGAATGAACTCAAGAGTTTCAGCCCTTTACACATACTTGTAATTGAATTAAAATGCATGATCTTTTCGCTTCACCCTACACAAATCCATATAGCCTCATATATCTGCAACTCAAAGGTTAGAACTCAGTATCCCTTAACTGACTGTACTCTATGTTGATACATAGAAAAATAATCTCTTATTCACAAAGCCATAATTGAGACAGTCCTATGATGCAGTCCCAAAGTTGTCCTTCATTCCCTCACTCTTCTGAGAGAGTGATGATCTCAACTCTCTCCTTTAGTGATGTGGAAACTGTACAGTGGTTTGGTGTATGCTTCCCCCATACCATGGCAGCTATATCTCAGGTTGACCTATCTTTCCCATTAATTTTCTGAGGTGAAAAATTTGCTAATTATGACAATAATAATTTGGCACCTTGAAGTTTCAGTCACAATTGATGGTGTAATGAGGTGATAAACATAACCTTAGAACTATAGAATTCTAAGTACATTTTGAGGTCACATAATTTTAAATTCGGGTCCATAAGACATAACTACCTCACTCAGTGGCATTCCACTTTAGCTAATTAAAAATGTTAAAATGCTATACAAATGGTTTATTTTTTGTATTTATTATTTCCACCTCATTTTATAATTAACTGTTTAAATAGTTTATTAACTTTGAAAGCATTAGCTATATCCTTGCTTTTTAAAATAAATATTTTAGTTTTAGATCTATGTGAATTTAAAATTCTCAAAAGAGATGATAGAACAACTAGATCTTATTCTCTTCATTGGCCCTCGGAAAGAAAATTTAAATTATATCTATCCAAAAATAAGATGAGTTATTTAAAAAGGATTAGTGGATTCCACCTTACTGGAGATCTTTAAGAAGAGATTGTCTAGATGATATGGATGATCAAATATGCTATCTATTCCAAAGGTTTGACAGATTTAAGATATAAAATGAGTGCACATGTGTATATTTAGCCATGGAGAGAGGTGATGTGTTGTGCTTTTTTTTTTTTTTTTTTTTTTTTTTAATGCAGGTTCTTTACATTGAATTTGCTTGTTGCTTTCTTATTTCTCAGTGGGGTAGTTTGTCAAAGAGAGAGAAAATAGGTTGTCTGTTTGTTAGATATGAAATGCTATATGAACTTAGAAATCACTGTATTATTAATTTTATTCAACAGATTTGCTTTGTTATAAGAACTTTTGAATAAAGTGGGAATGATTATTATATATATATATATATATATATATATATATTTAAAAGAAACAGCTATAAAAGGCAAAAGCAAAAAAAATTTTTGTAAAAGAAGCAGGATGACCACTTGTCAAAGCTATAGAGATTCTGTTCATATGCATGTTAGACCCAGTTATGCAAACCCATCTATATATTCAGTTGTTTTTCTGATGAAATATTTCATATTTTTTCTATTTCTTTCATTTATTTGGTTTTGCTTTATTGTATTATGAGTTCTCATAAAGTCATCAGCTTCTATTTACTCAATTCTAATTTTTAAGAAATTATTTTCCTCAGTGAGCTTTTGTACTTTCCCCCCCAATTGACCAATTTTGCTTTTTTAAGCATTCTTCTCATTAGCTTTTTGTATTTTCTTTTAAATTATTCTCAATTATTTTCCCAATTTTTCCTCTGTCTCTCTTATTTGATTTTCTAAATTACTGCTGAACTCTTCCTTGGCCTGAGTCCATTTCTTATTTTCCTTGGAGACTTTGGATGTAAGAAAGAGCTTTGACTTTCTTATCATCTTCCAAGTGGATATTATGATCTTCTTTGTCCCATATTAACTTTCAATGGTCAGAAACTAATTTTTTGTCTGCTCATTTTCCTAGCTTATTACTTGGCTTAATTTAACTATTTGTTAAAGTAGGGTTCAGTGTAAGGCTCATTGTCCCAAGGTTCAGGGATTTTGTACAGCTGTTTTCAGAGATCCTTCTAAAGATATGACCACCACCATTCTTTTCTACCATAGAGATTTTAAGAAGTATTCCTGCCCCACTATAGCTGTAAGATCTAGTGTGCTAAATCAAGAATCTTGCTCTGTTGAAGCCTGGAGCTGCTAAGGTTAGGGCTGGGAATGTACTGACATGGTCTGCACTGGGATTGACACCTCTGCTCTCATTTCTTTTTTCATTTTTAATTCCAAGAAGCCTCTTTGGGCTTGAGACCAATTCATATCACTCTTTGAGATTTCCTCTGTTCAAATTCAATATTTGAATTATTTCTTTCTGGCTGCTTGTAGTATTTTCTCCTTGAAATGACAATTTTGGAATTTAACTATGCTACTCATTGGAGTTTTCATTTTGGGGTCTCTTTCAGTGATGATCATTAGATTCTTTCAATGGCTATTTTACCCTCTTGATCTAGAATATCAGGACAGTTTCCCTTGATGATTTTTTGAAACATAGTGTCTAGGTTCTTTTTTTTTTTTTGCATCATGGTTTTCACATAGTCTAATGATTCTTAGATTGTCTATCCTGGATCTTTTTCTAGGTCAGTTTTTTTTTTCCCAATGAGGTAATTTACATTTTCTTCTTTTATTTATTTTGGGGTTTTGTTTGACTGATTCTTAATGTCTCATTGAGGCATTCATCTCCATTTGTTCAATTTTAATTTTTAGTGAACTATTTTCTTCAGTTAGCTTTTTTATCCTTTTTTTTTTTTTTTGCATTTGGCCAATTGAATTTTTACATGAACTTCTAAAATAATTTTTTCCCCTTTAGATTTTTTCCAGTTTAGAAATTCTGTTTTTCAAGGAGTTGTTTTGTTTTCCATTTCATCAAAACTGTAAGAAGTGATTTTCTTCACATAATTCTGTGTTTCCTTTTCTAGAGCCTTCATTTCCTTTCCCCATTTCTCTTCTCTCTCACACATTTTGACTAACTTGCATGAAAATTTATTTTTCAATATGATGGTGAAGTAGAAAAGGATATTGCTATTTTAAACCTGATCCCCAACAATTGATCACTGAATTAGAATTGAAAATAATTTTGGTGAAAAGTGATCAATACATATTATAATTTATGAGATGGAAGATAATGGATTAGTCTGAAAAGCACTCTAGATATCAGGAAAGTAATTTTCAAAGTGTTCAGAGAAAGAATAAGTAGGCTTTCATTACCCAAAATTTTACAGAGGAAGTATGGTAAGTTCTCATGAATGAGGGGAAAAAATAACATCAATGTGGAAGAAAAGGAAAAGCTCTCTAAAGTGATTGTTAGCAACACACATAAAAGTCATTGCTTGATTTTAATTTTCAAAGGATATAAATATATGGAAACAGGCCAAGAAGATAAACAAGAAAGCATTGAATAGCCCTATAAACACTGTCAAGAATGGCAAAACAAAGAATAAATTGAAGATGGCAAAGAAAGCAGAAGAGTAAATGAAGTTGTATCAAAGGGAAGAGTATGATCAAAATTTTATAGGACTTCTTTTTGAAATGAATTAAATTATAATAATGGATTAGAGAATACCATTAACTTCATTGGACCTTTATTTTATCTTCCAAGAAAAAAAAATGATCTTTTAATGGAAAGAAAAAACACAAAAGGAAGGCCATTTCAGAAAATGGCCAAAAGGAAGTTGGAATCCAAGAAGAATAAAGGAATAAAAATAACTGTGTTATTTTTGATGAATTCAAATCAACAAACCCAAGTGAACTACAATACAGGTGATTTCTTAATGAGCTATCATCCATGATTGCTAGGATGCTGACACAATGTAAATGATCTCCTAAAGATCAAGCCAAAAGCAAATGGTGTTTACAGATTGGGAAAATGTAACAAATGTTTTTCTTTTCAAGAAAAAGAAGAGTGAAACCTAAAACTATAGATCAATAAATTGGATTTTTGTTTTTGTAAAAAGAAATCTGAAATGTGAAGGATTGGTCAGTGAACAACATCTAGAATTGGAAATGGGAATTACAAAATTCAGAATTTCTTCATTAGAAACAGATCATTATAGAATTATCTCTTTTCCTTTTGTTCAGACAGGATTATGAAACTAGCAAATCCTGAAAACACTATTGCTATATTTTGCCTAAATTTCAATACTGATAATGAAGTTAATTGATAATTCATTTATTATATTATGAAATGGGGGCAGACATACCTAATTCTTTAAGTACCCACCAGAGGGGGAAAATAACTACAAAAACAGGAAGAAGTGAGGCAACAGTCACACTTTAATTAAACATAGAAGGTAAAGGGGCAAAAAATCTCAGGCAGAGATGAGCAACAAAAAGTGTTAAAGAGGCAAATAGCAGTACTGGAAAAGGGAATGGGAGAGTGGAGAAAGGCATATAGAATGGACAAAAAGCAACTAAGTAGTTCCCCCTGATTCAGAACATATTCCTAGGATGTGGATTTTAATTAATGTATGATACAATTGGTAAATTTTGCTCTCTTGATCTATGGGCCAGTTTGTACATAACTTTAGGTTTTCATTTGCAATCTTGTTTCCTACTATTGCTCTTATACCCTGGCTACATGTAACCTTATTTATTAAACTGAATAGCAGGGGAAATGGCCAGGGACATCAGAACAAGATATAATTTTAACACTTTGAAGATTTTTAAAAGTCTCATCCTATATTTATAGCTAAGATTTTTAAAAATGTAGTGTTATATAGGTTTTATAATTGCTCACCCTGCATAAGTCTTCATATACTTCATTTATATGGATATCAACTTACTCACTAGATTGCTTTATTTATTCTTTCCTTCTCTGGTGACCTAAATTCCCAAGAGAAGAACAACTACTATGCAGCTGCAATCTAATTCTCATAGGGTCCAGAAACTAATTCTATTGAGGTCAAATTAAAACCAAAAACCTTTTCACTATTTACTTCTTGAGCCTAATTGTTATTTTAATTTAATTTTTAAATACACATTTCTTTATGAATCATGTTGAGAGAGAAAAATTAGGATGAAAGGGAAAAAACACAGAAGAGAGAAAAAAGAAAATAGAAGTGAATATAATATATGTTGATTTACATTCAATCTCCTAATTCTTTTTCTGGATGCAGATGGCATTTTCTATTCAAAGTTTATATTTCCTTGGATCACTGAATCACTGAGAAGAACCAAGTCTTTCATAGTCGACCATCATACATTTTTGCTGTTACTTTGTACAATGTATTCCTGGTTCTTTTTGTTTCACACACCAGTTCATGTAAATCTTTCCAGGCCTTTTTATAATCAATTTGTTCATCATTTTTATATAACAATAATATTTCATTACCTTCATATATTACAACTTATTCAACCATTACCCAAGTGATGGGCATCCACTCCTTTTCTAATTTTTTACTACCACAAAAAGAGTTGCTACAAACATTTTTGCATATGTGGATCCTTTCCCCTTTTTTATGACCTCTTTGAGATACAGACTCAGTACAGACATTACTGGATCAAAGTATGCACAGTTTGATAGCCTTTTGGGCATAGTTCCATCTTGCTATCCAGAATGGTTGGATCATTTCACAACCCTACCAACAATACATTAATGTTCCTGTTTTCCCACATCCCCTTCAACATTTATCATTTTCTTTTCCTATTATCTTAGTATATCTGAGAGATGTGAAATAGTACTTCGGAGTTGTTTTAATTTGCATTTCTCCAATCAATAATGATTTAGAATATTTTTTCATATGACTAGAGATGGATTTAATTTCATTATCTGAAAATTGTTCATTTGTTTTGACTGTTTATCAGTTGGGGAATGACATAAATTTGACATAGTTGTTTACATATATTTTAGAAATGACACCTTTAGAAAGTAAAAATTTTTCTCCAGCTTTGTATTTCCCTTTTAATCTTGTTTCTGTTGTTTTTATTTGTAGAAAATATTTTTAAATTTAATGTAATTAGAGTTTTCCATTTTGTCTTTCATAATGTTCTTTATTTCTTCTTTTGATCATAAATTCCTCCCTTCTCCAAAGAGCTAATAAATAAATTATTCCTTGCTCTCCTAATTTGTTCACGTACCCATTCTAACTGTATTTTGGTATAAGTGTGAGATGTAGGTCTATAATGTATTTCTGATATATTATTTTCCAGTGTTCCCAGAAATTTTTGTGAAATAGGGAGTTCTTATCCCAGAAGTTAGAATTTGGTGGTTTATCATGTACTAGATTACTATAGTCATTGATTATTATGTCATGTGAATCTAAACTATTCTACTGATCCACCACTCTATTTCTTAGCCAGTACCAAATGATTTTGATGACTGCTGCTTTAAAGTTGAGTTTTAGGTCTGGTATTGCTAAGCCACTGTCCTTTGTGTATTTTGTTTTCTTTAATCCCCTCAACATCCTTGACTTTTTATTCTTCCAGATGAATTTTTGTATTATATTTTTCTATTTCTATAAAATGATCTTTGGCAGTTTGGTTGGTATGGCACTGAACATGTAGACAAATTAAATCATTTTTATTATGTTAGTTCAGCCTACCCTTGAGCAATTAATATTTTCCAGTTGTTTAGATCTGACTTAATTTGTGTAAGAAGTGTTTGTAATTGTAATCATATAGTTCATGGGTTCATCTTGGCAAATAGATATCCAAAGCCTAATTATTTTATTGAGTTAGAAAAAATGATAAAATTCATTTGGAAGGGGAAAAAAAGTTAAATTTGGATTCCTATTTAATATACAATTTATCCACTCACAATAATGGAATTTATAGATATTAAAGATAACCACTGATTTAGAAACAAAGTATAAAAATGATATGACAGATATTCACACAAAAAGTACATGAACAAGAAAACCTTACATAAGCCTCTACCAATACAATTAGTATATTTTGAGAAAAGAAGACATTCACTTACAAGGACCTGACAGGGAAGCACATTATGGAAAATTCAAGTGCTAGTGTAATTCATAATCCTGAACTGCAGGCTTTAATGCCATTGGTCCATTCAGGCATATGTACTCCATACAAAATTACTTTTCTGCTAAATGTATATCTGTGTGCCATTGTTCTCCACTTGGATAAATGCTCTCCTATTTTATCTGTATTTGATCCTCACATTTAAAAGCTCTTTCTATATATATATATATATATATATATATATATATTCATCCTTACACTAGATTAAAAAAAATATTACCTCTTAACTTGAATAACAAGTCTCTTTAGGCCAGCAAACAGGAGAATGGGGAGGAAATAAACATTTAAATAATATCTATTATTTGTCAGTCATTATACTTGATGTTTCATACATAGTATCTCATTTTATTCTTTAAACAACATTACCCTTTGAAGTAGAAACAAGCATCATTCCTATTTTATAGTTGAGGAAAAGGAGACAAGTAAAAATTCAATAACTTACCTAGGGTCATACAGCTAGTAAGTACTGGAGGATTTTTGCTCAGGTCTTACTGACCTCAAGCTTAGTGCTTTATCCACTGTGGCCTATAATTAGTTTCCAGAGAACAGTAAATTTAATAATGCTCACAGTGCCGGAACTATACAAACCAATTGTTTATCGACTGATCAACATGATGCATTATCCATTGAAAACCTAGAACCTACAGCCAATAGTTCAGGCTAATTCCCTGAGCAAAGCAAACTTGCTTTGCTTTCTCTTAATGAAGGAAAAGCATTTTCCCCTTTTGGTTTCCCTCTTGAACCAAAAACAAAGGGGAAAAAAAAACACCACCATGTGGAACTTCTAAGAAACTGCATTGTTGAGTACTAATTAGTTAAAACTGCAGCTTTTATTTAGCCACCTTGTAACTTGACATCAAAGCATTTTTTCCATTGATGACTTTTTCTATTAGCCTCTTCAGAAAGCTGTGAAAAGCTGCTTTTGTTGTGCTCTTGTTTACTTTTTCTTTTGTTAGTTTTCCATTTCTTCACATCAGTCTCAGCCTTCCTCTACTTTGCCCTATACACTTTAATGATTTAAGTCACATTCTTTTAGCCCTCAAGTAACTTAATTTTGCATTAAAAGATGTCAATTATCCAATTTTAATCCTATGAAATTGAGTGTCCATTTAAAATAGCATCTCTATCTTCAAATATTTACATGACTTAGCTTTATTCTCTTTTAATGAAAAAAGTGATATAGATTAGGAATGAAAGAACACCTATTTTCACCAATATTATCCAATATTCTATTAGAAATACTAATAGCAATAAGAGAAGAAAAATAAATTGAAGAAATGAAAATGGGTAATGAAGTAATAAACGATCTCTTTTACAAACAATATGATCTTAGATATTCAACTAAAATTCAAGTTGAAACAATTTGTGATTTCAGAAGAAAAATAAGCTCATAGAAATCATTTGCATTTCGTTATATTGTCATCAAAGAACAAGATACAATGAGGTATTTCATTTAAATAACTCTAGACAATATAAAACATCTGCTGTGACAAACCAAGAAATTATATTACATTCATCCTATATTAACACATTTTATAAAAATAAAGTCAGATTTAAATAATTTTTGTATTGGAATTGGAAATTTAGTGGATGCTCATCAATATGGGAATGGCTGGATAAGTTATGGTATATAAATATAATGTAATAGATTATTATTGTTCTGTAAGAAAAGATGAGCAGGCTGATTTCAGAAAAGCCTGGAAATATTTACATGGATTCATGCTGAATGGACAAAATTAGGAAACTTTGTACATAGTAACAGAAAGATTACATGATGATCAACTATGACATACTTAGCTCTTCTCAGCAAAGCAGCAGGGCAATTTCAATAGACTTGTGATGGAAAATGCCATTCACATACAAAGGAAGAACTCTAAAGACTGAATGCATATTAAAGTGTACTATTTTCATCACTTTTATTTGCTTTTTCTTTCTCATTTTTTTCTTTTTGTTATGGTTTTTCTTTCACAACATGACAAATATGGAAATGCATTTAAAATGATTTTACATTTGTAACATATCAGATTGATTTCTGTCTTGGGAAGAAGGAAGATAAAAGGTAAGGTGAAAAAACTGGATCTCAGAATCTTATGAAAATGAATGTTGAAAACTATCTTTGCATGTGATTGGAAAAAATAAAATACTATTGAGAGAAAAAAGACAAGGAAAAAATCTATCTGGCACTAACTAAGAAATAGAATGGTAGATAACTGAAATAGAATAGGTGTGCAATATACAGTAATAAATAATTATAGTAGTCTTATTTTTGATAAATGTAAAGATCTTAGCTTGAAGATAAGATCTCAGTATATGATAAAAATTTCTGAGAAAACTGGAAAGCATTCTGGCACAAACTAGGTACAGATCAAAATCTTACATTGTTTACCAAGATAAAGTTAATGTATATATGACCTAGACATAAAGGAAGGTATCAAAAGTCAATTATAGAAGAGCATGGAATACATTTCCTAAATATTAGATATATGAATAAAAGAAACATCTATAAATAAACTAGAGATAGAGAGCATTGTGGGATATAAAATGAATAATTTTCCTAGATTAACATAAAAATGGTTTTGCATAAACAAAATCAATGTAGACAAGATTAAAAGGAAAACAGAAAATTTGGGGAAATCTTTATAACTAATTTGTTGGATAAAAATCTCATATGTCAAATATAGAAAGCTGAATCAAATTTAAAAGAATACAAATCGTTCCCTAACTTATAGTCAAAGAATATGAACAGGCATTTTTGAAAGAAGAAATCCATAGTCATCTTTAGCAATATAAAAATGTACTAAATCATTATTGATTAGAGAAAAGCAAATTAAAACAATTCTGGGGTACTATCTCATACCTATCAGATTGGGTAAAATAATAGGAGAGGAAAATGACAAGTGTTAGTCAAAACTAATATTTGTCAATGGGGATTTGGAAAAATTGAAATATTAATATACTGTTGATGAAATTTTGAATCAACATAAGCATTCTGTAGAGTAATTTGAAATTAGATAATTTTGAATCAACATAAGCATTCTATAGAGTAATTTGAAATTACAAAATTGCATACCCTTTGGCTCAGCAGTAACATAGTAACATTTTTAGATCTGTTTACAAGTTAATTAGGGGAAAAAAAGTAAACATACCTATATGTTCTAAAATATTTATAGCAGTTTTCTTTCTGGTGTTAAAGAACTGGAAAATGAGAGTGCTCATTAACTGGGAAATGATTGAATAATATTTGGGATATGACTATGAAGGAGTACCACTGTGCTATAAAGAAAAATGAGAAGATTAGTTTGCAAAAAACATGAAAGGACTTGCATGAAATGATGCAGAGTGAAACAAGAAGATGTTGTTTGCAGTAACAGCAAAATTGTTTGAAGAATGACCAAGCTATTGAGTAATATGATCATTCAAATTAACTATGAAGGTCTTATGATCAAAAATACTATTCATCTCCAGAGAAACAGTTAATTGAAGGATAAATTGTATGATTACACATAGACATATATACATATTATATATGTGTGTGTGTAGATATATGAATATGTTTTGTGTGTAAATACATAGGTATGTATGAACACATACTTTGGCATTCTCTAATGCAGGGTTCAGAGAGAGGGAGGTAGATAATTTGGAGTTCAAAATATAGCCACAAAGAAAGAAATGTGATTAACAAATGAACTGAGGGACCCTAAAAACTCTCTGGTTTAAAACTTTCAAATAGTCCCATATGTCATATTTTGTCCTTAAAATTGAAAATTTTTTCTAGTTTGTTCCAATTTTTCATCAATAAAATTTATCTGTAATTTTAAAATCATTAAACTATACACATGCAAATGAAATGTCATCCTGCTTCTTTAATAAGGTGATTTAAATCTTCATTTTTATTCCACAGTTCATTTTCTGCCCCAAATTGCATAATTCCTATCTAAAAATTATTTCTCCATTCATGTTTTATTAGTTTTTAAGTAAATCAAAGTTATTCTCCTAATATTTTTGGACAACAAAATATTCAAGAACAAAAGCTGCAATATCTTACATATTTTAACATTAAATATACATTTTTACTTATGCAAAATATTTTTCCTGTCCATTTCAGCACTATGCCACTCTGCAGAAAAACTTAAACGTATGATGCATTATATTGGACTTGACAATTATGTAATGAAAGGGATTACAAATTGTTGAATGACTATGCTAAAAGAATAGTCATTAATATTCTATGTCAAATTTACATTACTGATATTTATGTGATATATATTCCAATAAAACTGCAGTACTTCTTGTTCTGAGTCCTACAATATTTTTTCTTCTATAATGTATTTGTTCTAGCTTGCTACCTCCTCCATTTCTTGAAATGTATATCTATCTCCTTTTCTCCAGCTTTCTGAATTTTATCTTCCATCCAGATTTAATTTAGCTAATTTTGTTCTACAAAGTCTTCCCAAGCACTCTAATTCAGGAGTTCTTTATTTGGACTGCATTAATTTTTAGAATATTTTGATAAGTATATTTTAATACAATGTTTTTCCTATGTAATTTTATTTATTTAATTTTATATGATGAAAGGGTTCATAAAGTTTTTAGATTGTCAAAGGATTCCAAAACACAGGAAAGGTTAAGTACTCCTATTCTATTTGTTAATATTTTACCCCTTCTTAAATTATATTATCTACATTTATTTGTATAAATGTTAAATCTGACTCTGTGTTCTTCCCTTTCCACACTAAAAAGAATGGAGAAAATGAAACATTTTATTTTTTCATCCCCAGTGTATTATTAATAGCAAATATTTATTAATTGTTGACTTTGATTGGATTGAGTCTGTGTTTGGTTGGTCATTGTTGAACATTTTTATCAATGACTTGAAGGAAGGCATAGATAGCAAGTTGTTAAATTTTTTAAATAATACAAAATTGGAAGTAACAGTCAGAATCCAAAAAGATATGTAAAGACTAGAACATTATGCTGAATCTAATTAAATGAAACTTAATAGTAATAAGTCCAAAATTGTATGTGAGTTCAAAGACTAAAGAACAGAAAAAGATATAAATATATAGCAGTTCATGTGAAAAAAAAAAACCCTGAAGTTTTATGGACTAAAAACTCATTGTGAATTGATTGTATAATAGTGAAAAAAAGAATTCTAAGGTGATCTCAGGCTATATTAAGAGAGAAATAAAGTTCTTGATAAGGGGATGAGAATACCTTTCTAGATACTACTTGGATTATTATTTCAAATCTGAATATCACCTTTTTAGAAAGACAAAAATGATTTAGAGAGTTTTTAGAGAAAGATATTTAGTTAATGGCCTCTGAGATATGCCACTGAAGGATTAAATGTATGAATTAGAGATGTGTAATCTTGAGAAAAGAGAATTATGGTATTTACTGTAAAGTCTTTGAAGAGATAGTTTTTAATATAAGGATTAAATTGTTTCTGCTTGGTCCCTAGAGGCAAGATTAGGCATAAGGAATAAGATTAGAAAGAAGAGAATTTTGACTTCACATAAGGAAAACAGTCCTAAGAGAACTATCCCAAAGTGTCCTGGTCTAACTTGGTAGATAGTGCATTCCTCGTCACCAGAGATCTTTAAAGTAAGGCTGGATGACTCTTAGTTGAGTATGTCATAAAGCAAGTTGGTTGGTCATTGGGTTGAAATAAATATCTTCAGATATTCCTTTCAGTTCTGAGATTTTGTGGCTAGATTTACGTATAAGAATACTATTCTGTAGTAGTGTGAAGGTTTGGTTGGAATAGATAGAAAGATGATGTAGAATGCTATTGTTTTAGTTCAGGCCTTTATTTGAGTGGTGGCAGAGAGAAGAAGAATATACATTTATCAGATGCTACAGTCTGATTACTGTGGAAGGTAAATGGTATAATGAAGCTAGAATTAGCTTCTATTAATCAAATCCAGCTCCTAGAACTTAAAAGTTGTGTGACCCTGAGTAAATCACTTAATCTCTGCCCCAGCTCTCTCTACAAAATGGCAATATTAATAACAATTTCTTTGTAGGTTTGTTATGAGATTTAAATGATGTAATATTTATAGAGTTTTGCAAACCTTAAAGTGCTATATAAAAGCTAGCTATTATTATTGTGAATTGATAAAGACTTGATGATTCATTGCTTATGAGAGATGTCATCAAGGGTGAATGATACAAATGATGAAATTAGTGAAGTCAGATGTATATTGAGATTGTGAAGTTGGTGAGACATTCAGGAAGAGACATTTCATCTCTCAGGAGAGGTAAGAATTAGAAACAGAAGTTTAGGAGTTACCTGCATAAAGGTAGTGATTAATGTTTATAGAGTCAGATTTCAAAAGGGGAGAGAGTATAAAGGAAAGAAGATTGTTGAGGACTAAGTCAGTGAGACAATTTAATAGGTCAGTATAGGACTTAATAGGTCACTAAGTATAGGATTGAAGAGACAAATGACTAAATTTAAGAGAATTTGGTGGTATATCCTTTTGTACTTGGTTTGCATCTTTTGATTACACTGATACAATTAAAAAGAACATTAATTGTGGAATTAAAACACAAAGGTACTACCCTATACCAAGATAAGATCAAATGAGTTCATGGTTTAGACATAACAAGTGATGTGATACTATAAATAATTTTTTAAATAACTTTTTTATTGACAGAACCCATGCCAGGGTAATTTTTTACATTATCCCTTGCACTCACTTCTGTTCCAATTTTTCCCCTCCCTCCCTCCACCCCTTCCCCCAGATGGCAAGCAGTCCTATACATGTTAAATAGGTTACAGTAGATTGGATACAATATATGTGTGCAGAACTGAACAGTTCTCTTGTTGCTCAGGGAGAATCAGATTTAGAAGGTATAAATAACCTAGGAAGAAGAACAAAATGCAAGCAGTTTACATTCATTTCCTAGTGTTCTTTCTTTGGGTGTAGCTGCTTCTGTCCATCCTTGATCAATTGAAACTAAGTTAGATCTTCTCTTTGTCGAAGAAATCCACTTCCATCAGAATACATCCCCATACAGGTGATACTATAAATAATTTATGAGAACAAGCTACAGTCTATCTCTCAGATCTATAGAGAAGGAAGAAATTTATGACCAAAGAAGAGCTAGAGAGTGAAGGATTCTAGGAAGATGGTGCAGTAGGTTGATAAATTTCAAGCTCTTCTGATTTCCCCACAAATAGAACTAATTTACACCCTAGGGCAAATAGGGTGTACATACCCTACCATAGGGTTTACATAGACGTGTAAAAAACCAAGAAGACTTGAGGCAAAACAGCGTTCCTCCTGATACAATTTGACAAGATCTAAAGAAAGATTCCCAGCTGGGATTAACCTATCTGAAGTGCAAACACTTCCAGGCTAGCTCTGCAGAAACATCAAGAAGGGATCCCTAGGGTATAGCTGAAGCCTCAGCAGGAACCACAGACACTTTTACCTCCCAGAGTCTGAATTTGAGTTTGAGTCTGGGAAGACAGAATGAACCTCAACTTATTGGGAATACCAGATTCAGCTGTGCTGCTGAGACACAGTCCTGGATGAGAAGGAAACAGCACCAGTTGAGTTCAGAAGCAGTGGGGCAAGGGCACTATGGCTATGGGCACTTTCAGAAGGGTGGAGCTCTTGGTTTGGGGTTCCTGATCAGAGTAGAGAGCTGAGGGGAAACTTCACAATTAGAGATGCTTACATTAATACATTTTATTAAAAACAAAACTGAACCAGCAAAGAAGAAAAATCCCTACCATTGAAACACATTATGGGAATAGGGAAGACTGAGATTCATCTTCAGAGGAAGACACTTTAGTAAAAAAAAAAAAATGCCTTCTACCCCAAAGAGTAACATAAAATGGATCTCTGCTCAAAGAGAATTAAAAAAAACACACTGAGTAAAAACTAAAAAAATTAAAACCAACCAAGAAAAACAAAACAATTATGGGAAAAAATTAATCAATTAGAAAAGGAGGTACAGAGTTTCAAAGATGAAAATAATTCTTTGAAATTTAGAACTGGACAAGGGAAAGCCAGTGAAGCTATGAGAGAATAATAACAAAACAAATTGTAAAGAATGAGAAAATAGAACAGAATGTGAAAAATCTCATAAGACAAACAACAAATCTAGAGAACAGATCAAGAAAAGAAAATATAAGAATATTTGGACTGCAGACAATTGTGATCAGAAAGAGAACCTTGACACAATAATGCAGGAATTAATCTTAGAAAATTGTGCTGGAGTGATAGAATATGAGGGGAAAGTAGAAATAGAAAAAGTTTCACTGATCACCACCTCAAAGAAATACTTTATGGAAAACATATAGGAACATTATTGCCAAATTTTAAAATCTCCAGATCAAAGAGAAAATTTTGCAAGAAACAAGAAAAGAAAACAATTCAAATATGCTGGAACTACAATTAGAATTGCATAAGACTTATCAGCAGCTACAATAAAAGATCATAGATTTCAGAATTATATATAGACAAGCAAAAAAACTAGGCCTATGGCCAAAAATATCATATCCACCAAAATTATAAGTTTCAATGAGAAAAAATGGGCATTTAAGGAAATTGCAGATATTCTGAACTTTCTATCAACCAACCCTGATCTTAACAGAAAATTTAACATATAAGAAATTACATCAAAGAGCAGCTTTAAGAAACTCAACATGGACAAACCTTAAATGTGGGCAAATTATTTATGGTTTTTCCTACAGGGGAAATATATACTTTATGTTTAAGATTTATATCAAAAATAGGGTAAGCTCAAAAGAAAGATTGGCAGAGTAAAAATAAAAATAGTATTCATGTTACACAAATGAGGTACAGAGGACGAATACACAGAGGCATTAGAGGGGGGTGGAGGGCTCATAGCTTTGAAAATCTACTCTTATTTGGAATGGGTCAATGGACAACACTACATATACAACAATGAAGGCTTTAACATCCTCCAAAAATCTATAAAGAAATAATGGGGGAAGGATAGATGGATGGGGAAGCAAAGGGTGAGGGAAGAGGATGAGGAATTCCCTGGATGGGGAGAGGTTAAGTAATAGCGAACCAAGTTATGGAGCAGAATTTAATAAAAAAGTCTGCAAGGATAGGAAAGATGTGTATATCTGGAATATGTATAAGTGTGTGAATGTATCTATATATGTATATACCTAAATATGTGTGTATATATTTCTATTTCTATCTATCTATCTATCTATCTATCATCTATCTATCTTTCTTTTTCTACCTATAGTTTATTATGGCATGGGAGGGATGAAAGAAATATATGTGTGTGTCTATGTGTGTGTATGTATGTGTGTATGTATGTATGTATATGTATATATCTAAATATGTAGGTATAAACATATCCTTTCTTAAATATAGCCTGCTTTCAAATGGTGGGGGGGGAATGAAAGGAGAAAAAAAAATAAAGTAAATAAGCTGTAAGACACTAATACATGGTTGGTCAAGTTGTGAACTGATCCAACCATTCTGGAGCGCACTTTGGAACTAGGTCCAGAGGGGTATCAAACTATGCATACATTTTTATCCAGCAATATCCCTACTGAATCTGTATTTCAAAGAGAGCATACAAAATGGAAAAGGAACCACATGTGCTAAAAACCTGTAGTAGTCCTTTTTGTAATGGCAAAGAATCGGAAACTGAGTGGATACTCATCAATTGGGAAATGACTGAATAAGTTATGATATATGAATGTAATGAGATATTAATCTTTTAAAAATGAACAGCAGGATGATTTCAGAAAGGTGTGGAGACACTTGCATGAATCATTTTCTAAGTGAAATGAATAGAACCAAGAGAACATTGTACACATCAACAACAAGATTATGTGATGATCAAATGCAATGTACTTGGCTCTTTTCAACAACGAGATAATTCAGGCTAATTCCAATAGACATGATGGCGAGACCATTTGCATCCAAAAAGAGGATTATAGAAACTGAATATGCATTACAATATAGTATTTTCATCTTCTTTGTTTTGTTTGCTTGCTTTTTTTCTCTCATTTTTTTCCCTTTTTGATCTCATTTTTCTTGTGCAGCATAAATGTGGAAATATGTTTAGAAAAATTGCACATATTTAATTGATTGGATGACTTTCTATCAAGGGAATGAGGTTGGGAGGAAGCAAGGGAGAAAAAAATGGAACACAAGGTTTTCAAGGACAGATGTTGAAAAATGTCTTTGTATGCATTTTGAAAATGAAACGCTATTATTTAAAAAATAAAAAACAGGTTCAAATCTTGTTTCTACTATATGTCTGATTCCTTCCGCCAACAGGAAGTCTTATCTTACAGATTAAGGTATTCATATATATTCCCCCATATTGTTGTGTTTTCTATATTTAATGCCTCAATGTTTTAATCTATTTAATTCTGTGTAGACTCAGCATTTGAAATCATCTTGAAAGATGAATTCTTTTTTAAGAGATAGTGATGCTGATATTCTTTGTCTATTTCTCTTTTTTTTTTTTCCAAATAATTTGGTATATACAAAGCTAAGCTTTCAAATGCATTCAGTTTTTTCCCCTTTTTTTCTGATTTGTTTACAGCTGTTTAGAAGTTCCAAATTGTTCTTCATGGTCCTATGCTATTTGATGTTTAATAGTTTTAAAATATGCACACACATATTTTTTGAAAGAGAAAACAGAAAAGTACCAGACAAAAATAGTATGGTTCTCAATTCATGTTAATGGAATCAATTGATTTAGTCACAGTTTGTGTCAATGACACATAACAATAACAATATAAAAATTATTAGTGCATAGTGAATTACTTTCAAACAAAAAGTACTCTAGGGAGTTGTAAAACTCCCTGATAATTATTTGCTGTTTGAAACACTTAATATAATATCTTTATTTGAACATACATAGAAAATGTTATGTATCTTATATATCAATTTTGAGGTTGTTTGTTTTGATGAAGTCATGGTTTTCCTGGTATGAGCACTATGTTACCACCAGAGATCACAATTAATTTCTGTCTCTAGTACTGTGTGATATAAGTATATATCCTTCTATTATTTCTCTATAGCTACTATAGACTTTCCTCTGAGCAGAGATCTTCCTATAATTCTTAAATATTTCCTGAGTATAATTATAGCAAATAGTAAGATTAAATGATTGATGCCTACTGGAAATATATCTTCAAAATCAAGGGAGAAGGAAACTTTATCAAAAATAAAACAGTCCAGTAAATAGATAATATGGTTAATCACTTTGATAGATTGAAGTCAATGGAACTGCCATAACAACATAATGACAAGTTCTCAGAGAGCTCCATAGGTTGTCCATCTTTTACTATTTCTTCTTCACCTTCTCTTCTTCTACCTCTGCTTTCTTCTACCTCTGTTTTCTTCTTCTTCTTCTTCTTCTTCGTCTTCTTCTTCTTCTTCTTCCACTTCTTTTTCTTCCTCTTGTTCTTGTTCTTCTTCCTCTTCTTGTTCTTGTTCTTCTTGTTCTTTCTTCTTCCTTTTCCTTGTTTCTACTTTTCCTCCTCCTCCTCCAACTCCCTGACTTTTCTGGTCACTTTTATTAGTATTTGTATTTTTGTACCACTTCATCCAACAAGGATTTTTTAAGTAATCAAATATGTACTTAAAATGTTATGCTAGGAACTGAGTATATAACACCAAAATGATGTAATTAGGTGACATAGTAAATAGAGCATAGGACTTGGAGTCAGTAAGAGCTGAGTTCAAACCCTACATCAAGAACTTACCATGTAATTTCAAGAAAGAAACTTCTTGGAGATAATGATAGAATAAATCTCACAATGTTATTTTGAAGATCAAATAAATTAATATATCTAAAGTGATTTGCAGATTTTAAAGTATGATATAAATGCTACCTCTTATTATCATTGTTATTAAAATAGTCCTTTCTCTCATGGAGCTTACCTTATACTAAAATGTAACACATATCTAATATATATGTGTGTATACACACGCACACGCACATGCACATACACACACACATGCACACACACACATACACACACACACACACACACACACACACACATATATATACAGACACATATAAATATATGTTTTTCCTCTGAGGCAATTGGGGTTAAATAACTTGCCCAGGATCAAAACAGTTAGAAAGTGTTAAGTATCTGAGACCAGATTTGAACTCAGATCCTCCTGACTTCAGGGCTGGTGCTCTATCTACTGTACCACCTAGCTGTCCCAATGAATATGTTTTGAAATTTCAGAATGAAAGGGTCAAACAAGTTTTAATTTTTACCAATGGAAGGAGCTCCCATTACAATTATATATATATATATATATATATATATATATATATATATATATATGTTTGTATTAAATTTTATTCCTCTATCTCAATTTCTTAATTCATTTAGATAAGAAATGTCCCTTTTGGAAATTCCTTGTCAGTATAATAGCTCTTCTTCCCTGGCAGCACTTAGAGTCACATGATCTGTATATGTCAAAATTATTATTTGAAGGGAGGTCTTCCTGACATCTATTATGCCAGCTGAAAACATAAGGGGAAAAAAAGTTGAAATTTCAAGTGTATTCAATGCTATTTTTCTGCTTAACATGTTTTCCCCAAAACAGGGATCTACTATAATACTATTAAAAGCAATAGAAGTCATCCTAAGTACTAGACACCTGCTGAAAATGTGTACTCCACACAAAAGTATCAGTGACCTTTACCAGGGATAGGAAAAATCCAATGAACAGTTAATATGATTATTCACTTTGAAAGATTGAATTCAATAGTTATGCCATAAGGACATCATGGCAAGGCTTCAGAGAACTGTTACTTTGCTTCTTTGTCAGGTCACAGCATTCTTAATCCCTCATGATCTCTTTTTTCATCTTCAATTCTTTTTCATCTTTAGTTTCATTTCAGCTTCACAAGACAAATACTTATCCAATTCCAATTGTTTACAAAGTGTCATTTGTCTGACTCATGGTCACAAGTCTTACCTATGTAACTAAGATACAACACAGCTAAGTCTCAAAAACAAAACTAGTTGATTATTCAGTTTAAGTAAATTTTTAATGGTGTATTTTTCTGATCTCCATTGAGAAGCCTATTAGATGCTGTTTCATGAAGCTGCCACATTTTTGATTTAAGATATTTATCCATGGCTATGCTGTGTCTAAGCCAATAGCATATGTGGTGTGTCATTTATGGGTAGTTTTTAAATAACAAAAATGACAGCTTGGAAGTATTCTCTATGGATTTTTGTCTGCATAAAAATACCTTAGCCAGAAATATGGTTATTTTTCAGGTTGGTACTTTGAGCCAACCATCCAAATTTCAGTCCTGTTTTGGTGAGACTCATGAAGTAACTATTGTTCAATTTGGAATAGGCACTAAGCCTGCCCATTGGCCAGTGGAAAAGGAAGATGGATAAGATGAATTTCCTGTCTATGATGCAGGCTATGGGATTTAGTGCTGGACAGTAAGAGTGCTTATATCAGATGGCTTCAGAGTTCCTAAGAGTGGCAAAATTCCTGGCCTTTTCTAAAACAACAGCATTACATACTGAAGAAAAAAAAGCCTCAGGCATGGTCTTTCATTAACAAAATATGTGATCCCAGGCAAGTCCATTCATTCTATAGACTTCAGTTTTTTCATCTATTAAATGAAGTGTTATGCCAAGTGATAAAACAACAAATATTACAAAAGAATAAATTCAAGCTTGACATTAGAAAAAAAATAAAGTAACACAAATTCCCTGAATAACCTGTTCAAACATTGGAATATATGATCCCAAAGGATGATGTGCTCACCTTTATTATGAGTATCAAAATAGAAATTTTGTGACCATTTGGATGTTTTGAGTGGGGATTCCTTTTCAGTTATAATTTGCAATAGTTTGTCAACAATATCTATTCCAATTGTAAAAATCTATGAACTTTAAAGAAAATGTGCAGTTTATTCTAGTATTAAATTTCATAATTTTATGAAACTGTAAGCAGGGAGACAGATCAGTAGATCAGAAAAGATTTGGCTCAATGGAAGTAATTGTTTTTGAGAAGTGGATATGACAAGGGAATTAATTTCACCAAGTTTGAAAATAGAGTGGTAAATTGAGGAAGAACTAGTGGTTTTGATAGAGTAGGTAAAAAGCTATAATATGAAATAAGAATCAAACTACGGGGGGGGGATCTTAATTATGAAACTGAGAAAATTCCAAAGAATACACTTACACACACACACACACACACACACACACAGAGGATTTTATTCAGTGTGAGGAACTACTTGTATGGAAACTTCACATATGAAAATCAAAACCCCATCTCTTATAATGTGTATATATATATATATATATATATATATATATACACACATATAATGTATATGTGTGTATATATATAGACACATGCACACACATATCTATAATTTTATGATACTTATGTCACATACATATTTTTAAACACAATATTTTATCAAATTATTTCATAAAACTTCCAGTATAGACATTCTCTCCAATGAAGCTGATCATTTGTATCTTATAGTGTGTGTATATGTGTATGGATACACACACACACATATATATATATGCACACAAAGACTAAATATTACAGGTCTTTACATAACCTTATATAAATACATATAAACACACATATATGAATTATTAGCTGGGATTTTATTGCTATAGTGAATTCCTCTTGAAATTCCCTATGTCAATGCAGGTTATTTATTCTTTTTTTAAAAAAAAATGAACTAAATAGAAAATAAAAAAAAAAGAATAGACAAAGAAAGACAGAAAAGGAAAAAAAAACAAAAGAAAATAAAACATTGTCTTGTGTCCTAGCAGAACATCATGGAGGTTTCAAAATGTATAACAATAAATTTTCATTTCAAGAAAGCATATATAATAACAGAAGAAATAATATTCATGAGTGTCCATCTTTCCTTTGCTTCTTTGTAGGTTTTTATTTGGTTCTCTGCTGTGTGTGCACTTTTTACTTTATTCTTTTTCTCTCTCCTACCTCCCCCAAGCAGACCACAGTTAAGCACAGATATATTTATACACAGACACATACACACACACACAGACACACACATATTCACACCCACCAATGCACCTACACATATACATATATCTACATACA
The DNA here is from genome assembly GCF_902635505.1 of Sarcophilus harrisii. NCBI lineage: Eukaryota > Metazoa > Chordata > Mammalia > Dasyuromorphia > Dasyuridae > Sarcophilus > Sarcophilus harrisii. Next base: position 171,195,243 of record NC_045427.1, read on the forward strand.
TATACCTATATATGTATATACCCACATATACTGAGGCATACACATGTGCATTTATCCATATGTAAATATGTATCTAAACAATATTAATATGGATGACATGCAATGTCTCCCTTGACTGAATCTTTAATAAGTTTGGTTTTGTTTATTATATTTCTTATTCTCTATCTTTGCTAACTCTTCTACTTTAATTTTGCTGTTTAAATTGGTTTGCCTTAAACTCTCTCCACCCATAAATCCCTCCCTTAACTTTCCCCTCCACCCTTAACTTCCATCCCATCCCATCCTATCCTAATACCTTTTCCAACTTTGTTAATCTAAACATCCTTCTGTATACCACCTTATGCTATGCTCCCCCCCACCCATTTATCCCTTTTCCCTTAATCTATACACCATATCCTACAACCATCATTTTATGTAGCTTTCTATAGCCTACCTTAATTTTTATTCTTTGCCCATAAATCTACACACATTGCTCTGCTAGACATCCTTTTATACCCTACTTTTTCCTATTCCATTCATCCTATGAATAAATGTTCATTGATTTTGGATGTTGCTATATATTTCATAGTATATATGTAGTGTTGCCTATTTAACACATTTCTTCTGTGAGTAGGTTTTCACAACTCTGAGCCCTTCTCTCCCCTCTAATGCCTCTGTGTCTATTCTTTCTATGTACCTCATTTGTCTAACACAATTACTATTTTTTATCTTTTCCTAGACAGTTTTGCTTTTTAGAATCAGCTCATATTCAACTCTGTCACAATCTTTCTTTAGAGCTACCCAATTAATGATGTCAGTCTTAAACACATGGTATACATTTCCATGTAACAAGTGTACACAATTTGTCCATGTTAATTTCCTTGATATCTTTTGTATTGGCTCTTATATATTAAAATTTTTATTAAGTTCACTTTGGTTTGAGACACAGTCATGAAAATCTTCAAGTTCTTTGAATATCCTTTTTTTCATTCAATATTATGAATAATTTTGCTGGATATGATATTTTTGGCCAAAGGCCAAGTTCTTTTGATTCTGTTTATTGTATGACCTGTGGTCTTTTATTGTGACTACTGATAAATCTTGTACAATTCTAATTGCAGCTCTAGCATATTTGAATTTTTCCCCCTTTTTCTTGCAAAATTTTCAGTTTGATCTTGAAGTTAAAAATGGTCAATAATATTCCTGTTTTTTTTTTTCCACAAAGGATCCCTTTGAGGTAGTGATTAATACATTTTTTTCTATTTATAATTTCTTCTCCTGTTCTAGTACTCCAGGATAATTTTCTTGGATTATATCTTGTATTGTTGTGTAAAGATTGTTTTTTTGGTCATAGTTTTGAGGTAGTCAAATTATTCATATATTTTCTTTTCTTGATCTGTTCTCCAGATCGTTTATTAATAAGATGTTTCACATTCTGTTCTATTTTCTTTTGATTCATTATATTTTGTTTTACTATTCCTTAGTGGCTTATACCTTCACTGGCTTCCCCTTACCCAATTCTAAATTTCAAAAAGTTATTTTCTTTTTGATTCTATTTTTATAATTGGTTAACTGTTTTTCTTAATCATACTCTTGTTTTTCTGGGATGGTTCTATTTTTTTTTTTTTTTTTTGGTTTTTAATCTCTCTCTCTCTCCCTTGATTTTTGGTCTTTTTTGAGTTCTTCTGTAATTTTTTTCTGGTCAGATAATCATTTAACATTAGTCTTTGAGGCTTTATTTTACTTCCCTATCCTCCTCTGAAGATGAATTCCAATTTCCTAATTCCCATAGCAAGTTCCTATGGTTGGGTTCTTTCTTCTTTTGTGGTTCTTTTTCTTTTTTCTTCTTCTTTTTTTAATGAGAAATATTAGTGTATAACCTCTAATGGTGGAGTGGGCATAGTGCCTCTAGCCTCACTTCAGCTCTACCTTTATCCTAGAACCCTGAAATGAAAGCTCCATCCACCTACATGGGCCCACAGCCAACAATATTCCTGTCCCACTGCTTCTGCACTCACCAGGTATGCTGATTCCAACTCTTCCAAGGTCCACATCTCAATAGCAAAGATGTGCCAGGCACTCTTGATCAGCAGAGATTCCCTCACTTGTCCTTAACTCAAATTCCAAATTCCCCAGGCTGACATGTAGGTGGAAGTTCCTGTGGTTCAAGCAGAAGCTCCAGCCAAACCCAAATAGTCCCAGGGTTTCCCACTTGTTTTTGTGGAGGAGCCTGAAGGTGTTTGCCCTTCCCATTGGTTAAACCACTTCTTGGGGTCTTTTTTGAGGTCTTCTTGAGTTGTACTAGAGGAATCCCTGTTCTGCCCCAAATCTTCTTTGTTTTTTATTGTTGTTGTCGTATTTTTGTTTGTTTGTTTGTTTTACCATTCATTCTATGTTTGCCCTGAGCAAATTTGTTTTGTTTCTGGGAGAAATTTGGAGAACTTGAAATTTCTGATCACCGTCTTACCACAATCCTCCCACCAAATTATTCTTTACCAACTTACTAGTCTGAATACACCATCATGTCAGGCCATATGCTATATAAGATAAAGAGTTGGTTTTTAAATCAGGATGACACTGGTTCAAGTCACACCTATGGCATCTACTGACTGTGATTCTGGCATGTCACTTAACTTCTCAATGCTACTCTTCTGGGAACTATTTGGGACTCTAAGTGTTAGATAAGATTCTGAATCTGCACTAGTAGTAGAAGTAGGGTCCTGGCTGGGAGTAATCCTATGCCAATGAAATAAAAAATAGGAATACACACATATACACATGTATTTCTCTTTTTTTAATTTAAAATTAAATATATTAATATATTAAAACAATTTACATTGGCTAACAAATTAGGCAATGAACTATATCAATGAAACAATTTTCATACCAGGTGCTCCCTAGGTTAATAAAACCACAGGTTGTGTGTTTGAAAGAGAGAGAGAGAGAGAGAGAGAGAGAGAGAGAGAGAGAGAAGAAGAAGAAGAAGAAGAAGAAGAAGAAGAAGAAGAAGAAGAAGAAGAAGAAGAAGAAGAAGAAGAACAAGAAGAAGAAGAAGAAGAACAAGAAGAAGAAAAAGAAGAAGAAGAAGAAGAAGGAGAGAAATATTCCTATAATTTCTACATCTTCAGATCTAATTTTTTTTGAATATGGAATCTCTAAAATTCATAAGGCACTATACCATACTGCTACCTCTCTATCTCTTTCTATTTCTATCTCCATTTAATAGTTGATTAATTTTCTGTTTTTGTTTTTGTTTTTTTGCTTTAAGGATACAAACATTTTCAGCTTTATATTTGAAGCTTTTCACAATATGACTTCCACTGCTTATTATTTTTCAATTTTTAATTGAATTTTCAATTTTCAATATTTAAATATAGGAATGATACATACATATGTGTGTGCATGTCTACACATAGGTATATACATGTATATGTATATACTTGTACACATATATTATTGAGTGTTTTGTTAAATTAAAAAAACTTTAAGGTGGATATTTGTATATATATATATATATATATGTGTGTGTGTGTGTGTGTGTGTATGTGTATGTGTGTGTGTGTGTGTAAATTCTTGTGTCATTAAGTTAATTATTTTCAAGACCTTTGAATATATAAAATCCCCTTCTCATGAAATATTAAGCTAGTCATGTTGTTTCTTAGATTTTCCATTTATCCTCTGCCTTGGAATTCCATTTCAGAAGGTATAGTAACTTTTAAACAAAAGTACTGGGCTATAACATTGGCTGTGGGGAAAAACTCTCTGGTGACTAAGGGTTGGCAGCAGCTGACACTGACAAGACTGGTTTCCTGTGCCAGCAGCTGGGAAATCCAAATGACATTAAAAGAAACATTTTCCTCCCCTTTTCTCCCCCTCAGCTATCTCTGGCACCTGGAGAATCAATTGAAATGGCTATTTACATTCATTGAAAGCTTGTTGGGTCTTTATGAATTAGGAAAAACAATAGAAAGAAAAATAAGCCTTTAATAACATGACTAATTCATCTTAAGGAATCACATATCATGTTAATATTATATTCTTTTGGTCTCTTGCAAAAATTCTCTTATTTAAAGATGAATGATAATCTTTTGTCTGCTGATATATGGAGACTCTGAATGAAAGAAAGGAAAGGAAATTAAGGATTACTTTAAATTTTATCCAAATGTTTCTTTACATTACATGTGCATAATAAATGTTTGCTTGATTTATTTAATGAATATTTGTTTAGTAGATGCTTAGTTCAGCTAAATTACTTCCTAGTTATAAGATTTATGTAGAAAATACAAGCTCCTTGAAGGCAGGGGATATTTCATTAGCACAATGTTTCTTAGTAAGTATTAAGTGGAATTGAATTTTGAGAGAAAGTACAGGTAGATATAGTAAATATTTCTGAACTGCATTAATGTTCTGAGGAAGATTTTTCCTTAATTTGTTTTAGAACTTAAAATTTCTTTAGCTCTAAAAGATACATACATAGCACAGCTTCCAAGAGAGTAAAAAAAAAACTATCTTATTATGAGCTCTTGCTTGGTAACTTGCTTATTATGAGAATTGTTCTTCACTGCAACAGATGGAATATAACCAGCAAGAACAGGTGCTGTTAACATGTGGGCAGGAATATTTAGGTTGGAAACCTCATTTGTGTGGAAAGAGTTTGAACCATCTCTTCAGTTTTAAATGTTTACTCTCTTTACTTTCCATCATTAGCCACTGAGATGCTGCTTTAGGTATAGCAATTATAAAAAGATGCATAAAATGCTTGGGCTGAAAGGGAGGAACATTAGGGGTCATTGATCTAATTAAATTATTTTACAGAGGATATAACTAAGGATACAAGAAATGGTATTTTTTTTAAAGATGTTTAGGTCTGATGACTAGCTAATAACAAAATTCCTTCATTCCTAGTCTAGGCCTCTTGTCATTTGACTACCTTCTTGGGATAGTTTTGCAGTGCTATTTTATTGGCAGGTAAGCCCCAGAGTATCTAGCATAGCAGTATCCCTATCACAATATTCCCTTTTCCACTGCCTGGGTTTTAGTCTTTTCCCAGAAGTCATTTTCATAACAACTTTTTCAGGGATTTTTGCTTTGTCTCCTTAGCAATGCTAGTTACTGAAGGTCCAGAAAAATGTTCTGACAGTCCTTGACACTGTTACAATAGCCGATATGAATGTGACACTACCGAAGTCAATGAACATGAAGATGAATTATTATTACTTATCTTGCCATTGAGCACTGGACTTATCCCCCTGGCCTGCTACTAAATTTTCTTTTATATGTTGTCTCCACCTATTTGAACACTTTGCCACTTGAATACAGAGAATATCTTATCTATGTGTATCTACAGTGCTTTGCAAATAGTAGCATTTAATAAATGCTCTTTCATTCATTCACTAAGAGAAATACAAGGAAAAGGTTACAAAAACTTATGCAAGTGGAACACTTTTTACATGCTATTACAGATACGTGAATAGTTTTAGTGAAATTCTGAACAATTCATTGTCACTTCATGATCAACTCTGCCTGAAATCCTGAATAGGGTCAATCTTAGGCAAAATGTGAAGCAGATATATATCTTCATGTTCTAGCCTTACTCTTTCATTCTTGCACCTTAAGAATCAAAGACATTCATGTTAAGGTGTCAACAACTGTTAAAGTTTAATATATTATCCTTCCCAATGATATCTGATTTTTTATCAAGGGACAAATCCTTGATCCCTAATAATGTGGTGTAGAGGATAAAGCATTGTTCCTGGAATCAGAAAGACCTGAATTCATATCTGTCTTCAGACATTTACTAGCTATGTGGGAAATCCATGGAATCCTCTTTGCTTCAGTTTTCTTGTCTGTAAAATGAGCTGGAGAAGGAAATGGCAAACTCTTCCAGTCTCTTTGCCAAGAAAATTCCAAATTGGGTCACGGAGAGTTGGACATAATTAAAATGATTGAACAACAACAACAGGAGAAGAATGTGATGGGGAAGAAAAATGACAGGCAGTGATTTACTTCTGTCATTTTGGGAAGAAAGGCTTGTTTGGTCCCTCAATTCACTTCTCAAAATCCCAGTTGTTTAGTCATGGTGACTAAATGATATTTTTTCAGCACAAAGTTATATCATAGAAAGTGAACTCTTGTAAAATGCCGAGATCTCAAATTGCCCTTTCTAAGCCTTAAATTTCATGCAGGTGGACATCATTGATAAATTTGAATGTTTCTTGTTTTCACATAAAAAAATTATTCATTTAAAATTAAACACATTTATCAAGCACCTATTGTGTATAGAGCTTGATAGTAGGCATATGCAAATATAAACAAGTATGATCTTTGCCAAAGTTTATAGACCAGTAAGGGAGGTAAAATATGAATCCAAATGACATATAGAAAAGGAAATATGAATCCGAATGAAGTGATAATGTAGGAATTCAAGAAAGGAAAGAGATCTTCTGGCTCAAAGAAGAGCAAGAATGTGGATAACTTAGAGGAACAAGTGATAGTAAATTGGCTTTGAAAGATACTAAGAGATAAATAAGTAGAATAAGAAAGCTAAAGATATTCCAGCTTGAGAGTACAATTTGAACAGAAATAAAGATAGGATATATATATATATGTGTGTGTGTGTGTATACATATATGTGTGTGTGTGTGTATACATATATGTGTGTGTGTGTGTGTGTGTGTGTGTGTGTGTATTTGTTTGGAGCATAGTAAGCAGTTTAATTTTGCTCTGAAAGGGAGAAGTAGGAGGTTACACTAGAAAGGTAGGCTAGAATCAAAATATAGAAAAAGTATGAATGACTGGTTAAAAAAAGGTTTTGGATTTTATTTAATACTTGAGGAAAAATCAATTAAGTTTTGATTGTTGAGTGGCAGAGTAGCTGGATCAGCAATCTATGAATAATAGTAATAGATGATAGATAGATTCAGTTAGAGATATAGAGATTAATATGTGGATACATTGATAAAGGTTTTATTAAATATTCATGTATCAGGCAATGTGCTAAGCACTGCACATACAACTACAAAAAACAAAATGGTTTCTCTCAAATAGCTTACATTCTCTTAAAGCAAACAAAAATATAAGCAGCCTAGGAAAGATGTGGAGGTATTAGAAGCAAGGTGCCCATATAGAATCAAATCTGGTGAGGAGATGAATGCACCTACTCTATCTCCCCCTTCCCTCCCTCTATTTCTCTTGTTGATCTGAAAATAAGCAAAGTTAGGGTCCCTCATCCTTAATAATTTGCAATGATATTATTATTTATGTGTAAAAGTTCCTGAAAAGATTAATAAGTGTTCCAGGAACCTTTCCATGATATATAGTCATGACAACTTCCTGTACTTTTATCTAGAACTGCTGCCTCATAAGCCTGTTGATGTTAGGGATTATACTTCTTTGCTGGGCTTGCCCTTTGTTCTGGCTAAGTAAAAATTTAAAAGTCTTCAGAGTTTTAGAAATGGGTAGGATAATTGAAAACTGTTCACCTGGCATATAGTAGAGAGATCTGAACATGAATTGTTAACAAGCTGAAGGTTCTTCCCTTTTCTGCACTCTGAGAAGTGACTTCACTTTGTGGAGTAAAGAAAGTACATAAAGAAGTTTGGATTGTAATGGTGATCAAGATGAAGAAAGAACACTATTGTGGACCAAGAAAGCATAGTTTTTTTTTTTTTTTCCCTGAGGTAATTGAAAGCTAAGTGACTTGCCCAGGAAGTGTTAAGTGTCAAGAGTTAAGAGGCCAGATTTGAACTTGGTTCCTCCTGACTTCAGCGTTGGTGCTCTTTCCACTGAGCCACCTAGCTGCCTGTAGATCTAGTTTTGATCCTATTCTAGACAACTGGATTTTCTCTCTCTGGAACTTCGTTATACTTGTATGAAAACAGAAGTTTTTTTCACTGCTTTATAAAAATAGAAGGATCTCCAGTAACCTTATAAGAAGCTAAATGATCTCTTGTTTCTTTTAAGCTCAAAGATTCCTTGAGTCTGTGATGCTGAGAGACATACAAAGGCTTTGGAAGTCTTACGTTTTTACTTACCTAAAGAAAAAGGGGTAAAGGTAAGCTTTAAGCATACAGAATCCTCAAACATAATGAGAAACCAAATACTTTGAACTCATGTGCTGTGCAGAAGGCCAGAGAAATTATCTTCTACTTCTGCCTCTAACACCTTACTTTTCTTTTTATTCCTATGGACTTTTTACTTTGGTCCCCTGTCATAGTTCTTTTCTCTGAAAATAAATCTCAGAAAAATCACTACTGGAAACAAATATTTCAGTAGACAGTCATTTGTGAAATTGTAGCAAAACCATATATAAAGAGAGCAGTTCAAGTGAAAAGCTATACTGGTTAGAATGAATAGTGAAGAGTGTTGATGGTCTCTGTCAGACTTACCCTTTGGTCCAGTCAAACAAATTTAAAAGCCTACAGAATTTTAGAAAAGGGTAGAACAATTGAAAAATGTTCACCTGGCATACAGTAGGGGGCTCTTGTATCAACTGCAGTGGCAAGTTCAGGCTGGAAAAGAATAAAAATATCCTTTAGATTTGGTAGGAAAGTAGTCTTTGGTAATCTCAGTAATTATGGTCTGTATAGAAATCAATGTGTGGAAGTCAAATTGGAATAGTCTAATTATTAACATGACAGTAGTAATTTTCATTTTTATGACATTTTATGGTTACAAAGTAATCTTAAGGACATTCATTGATTAGGGAAACATTTGCTAAGTATCTATACATGTAAGATACTGTGTATTCCACAGAAAAAAACACACAGCAAAGTAAAAGAAAGTCTCTGCCTTCAAAGAGTTTAAAATCTAGACAATGAAGATAAAATCACAGAATCTAGAACTGAAAAATATCTTATAAATGATCTTGTTCAAACTTCCTCGTTGAAAAAAGTAGGAAACTGAATAACAACGGTGACACATAGGTAAAATACAGATTGGAATACAAATGCATAAAAGGATTATGAATGAGAAATTCCTTTGAACTGGAGACTATCAGAAAAGAAAGAGATCCTATTGGAAATATTTCACTTCTTTCTCTAATGCTTATAGCAACACTCTTGGTGAGAGCATGAATTTAATAACTTCTATTTTTAAAAGGAAGAAAAATTAATTAATTTTTTAAAAGATCAAATAAATCTAACATAGAACTAATTCAAAGTTTATAATGCTGTGCCACTTAACCCTTTCCCAATCCCTTAAGGAGACTGCTCTGAACTCAAATAAGTGGTACAGATTGGTTTCACTTGTATTGGAGTTTATCATTTTTTTTTGTTTTTTATTGAAGTTGTTTTTTATTTTCAAAACATATGCAAGGATAATTTTTCAATGCTGAACCTTGAAAAACCTTGTGTTCCAATTCCCGCCTTTCCCTCTCCTTTCCCCTAGATGGCATATAATCCAGTACATGTTAAATATGGTTAAAATACGAGTTAAATCTAATATAAGCACAGCTATTTATATAATTATCTTACTGCACAAGAAAGATCAGATTAAAAAGTTAAAAAAAAAACAGAAAAAATGAAATTCAAGCAAATCACAAGAAAAAGAGTGAAAATGCTGTTATAATCCACCTTCAATTTCCACATTCCTCTCTCTAGGTGTAGTTGGCTCTTATCATCACAAGATCATTGGAAGTGGCCTGAATTGTCTCATTGTTGAGAAGAGAGATGTCTATCAGAACTGATCATCATATAATCTTCTTGTTGCGTGTGCAATGTTCTCCAGCTTCTGCTCATTTCACTTAGTATCAGTTCAGATAAGTCTCTCTAGGCCTCTCTAAAATCATCCTGCTGATCGTTTCTTATACAACAATAATATTCCATATCATTCATATACCGTAACTTATTCAGACATTATCCAATTGATAGGAATCCATTTAGCTTCCATTTTCTTGCCCACAAAAAGGACTGCCACAAACATTTTTGCATATGGGGGTCTCTTTTCTTCCTTTAAGATCTCTTTGGGATATAAATCCAGGATCAAAGGATATGCATAGTTTGATAACCCTTTGGAAATACTTCCAAATTGCTCTCTAGAATGGTTGGATCTGTTCACAATTTCTTTAACAATGTATTAGTGTCCTAGTTTAGCACAGTCCATCCAACATTCATCATTATCTTTATCTGCCATCTTAGCCAATATGACAGCAGTGTAGTAGTACCTCACAGTTCCCTTAATTTGCATTTCTATGATCAATAATGATTTAAAGCAGTGTTTCATATAACTAGAAATGGTTTCAATTCCTTCATCTGAAAATTGATCATTTTTCCATTGGAGAATGGCTTGAATTCTTATAAATTCGAGTCAGTTCTCTATATAATTTACTTTATTGTATTTTAAATTTTTTTTCCGAGGCAATTGGGGTTAAGTGACTTCCTCTGGGACACACAACTAGAAAGTATTATGTGTTTGAGGTCAGATTTGAACTCAGGTACTTCTGACTTCCAGGCTGAAGCTCTAGCCACTATACCACCTACTGTTCCCTATATATTTTAGAAATGAAGCCTTTCTCAGAACCCTTGAATATAAAAATTTTTTCCCAGTTTATGGCTTCCCTTCTAATCTTGTCTGCATTAGTTTTGTTTGTACAAAAACTTTTTAATTTAATATAATCAAAATCATCTATTTTGTGTTCAATAATGATCTCCAATTCTTCTTTGGTCCCAAATTCCTTTCTTCTCCACAGGTCTGAAAAGTAAACTATACTGTTTTCTTCTAATTTACTTATAATATCACTCTTTATATCTAAATCATAAACCCATTTTGACCTTATCTTGATGTAGGGTGTTAGGTGTGAGCCAATGACTAGTTTCTGCCATTCTAGTTTCCAATTTACCCAGCAGTTTTTGTCAAATAGTGAGTTCTTATCCCAAAAGCTGTGGTTGTTAGGTTTGTCAAACATTAGATTACTACAGTCATTGACTATTTTGTCCTGTGAATGTAACCCATATAATTGATTGATTACTCTATTTCTTAGCCAGTACCAAATTGTCTTGATGACTGCGGCTTTATAATATACTTTTAAGTCTGGCATAGCTAGACTACCTTAATCTGCATATTTTTCATCCCTTCCCTTGAAATTCTTGATGTTTTGTTCTACCAGATGAACTTAGTAATTATTTTTTTCTAGATGTGTAAAATAATTTCTAGAGAGTTTAATTGGTATGGTATTGAATAAGTAAATGAATTTAGGTAACACTGCCATTTTTATTATATTATCTTGGCCTACCCATGAGCACTTGATATTTTTCCAATTGATTAGATCTGATTTTATTTGTGTAGAAAGTATTTTGTAGCTGTGTTCATATAGTTCCTGACTTTCCCTTGGCAGGTAAATAAAAAAAATATTTTTTATTATTGATAGTTATTTTAAATGGAATTTCTCATTGTATATCTTGCTACTGGACTTTGTTGGTAATTTATAAAAATGCTGATGATTTATATGGATATATTTTCTATATTGTAACGTTTATATAGTTGTGAATTGTTTCTAGTAGTTCTTTAGATGATTCTCTAGGGTTCTCTAAGTATACCATTATAACATCTGCAAAGAATAAAAATTTGATTTCCTTATTACCTATTCTAATTCTTATAATCTCTTTTCTTCTCTTATTGCCAAAGCTAACATTTGTAATGCAATATTGAATAGTAATGGTGATAATGGGCAACCTTGGTTCAACCCTAATCTTATTGGGAATGATTCTAGTTTGTCCCCATCATATATGATGCTTGATGATGGTTTCATTTATTTTTATATTAATTTTTTTTAATTTACAAAACATATGCATGGGTAATTTTTCAACATTGACCCTTGCAAAACCTTCTCTTCCAAATTTTCCCCTCCTTTCCTCCATTCCATCCCTGAGATAGTAGGTAGTCTAATATATGTTAAAATATATATTAAATCCAATATATATACAGGTGTGAGAGGCAAACTATCAAACTGGGCATACCCTTAGATCCAGCAGTATTTCTACTGGACTTATATCCCAAAGAGATCTTAAAGGAAGGAAAGGGACCCACATGAGCAAAAATGTTTGTGGCAGCCCTTTTTATAGTAGCAAGAAATTGGAAACTGAGTGGATGCTCATCAGTTGGAGAATAACTGAACAAGTTAAGTTATATGAATGTTATCAACATTATTATTCTATAAGAAATGAACAGCAGGATGATTTTAAGCGAGACCCGAAACAACTTACATGAACTGATGCTAAGTGAAAAGAGTAGAACCAGGAGCTCATTATACACAGCAACAATTAGATTATACAATGATCAATTATTATGGACATGACTCGTTCCAATGATGAAATGATTGAAACCAATTCCAATGATCTTGTGATGAAGAGAGCCATTTACATCTAGAGAGAGGACTATGGAAACTGAGTGGGGACCACAATATAGCATTTTCACTCTTTTTGCTGTTGTTTGTTACATTTTGTTTTCTTTCTCATTTTTTTTCCTTTTTGATCTGATTTTTATTGTGCAGCAAGATAATTGTATAACATGTATAAATATATTGTATTTAACATATATTTTAACATGTTTAGCATATACTGGATTACTTGCAATCTAGGGGATGGTGTAGGAGGAAGGAGGGAAAAATTTGGGATGCAAGATACTGCAAGGGTCACTTTTGAAAAATTATCCATGCATATGTTTTGAAAATAAAAATCTTTAACAAAAAGGATATTAAATTTTTTTTTTGCATCAATATGCCTTTGGAAAATTTGTCTGTAATTTTCTTTCTCTGGTTTGACTCTTCCTGGTTTAAGTGTCAATACCATATTTGTGTCATAAAAGGAATTAGGCAGGACTCCTTCTTTACCTTTTTTTCTAAATAATATACATAGGATTGGAATTAATAATATTTTCAATATTTGCTATGATTCAATTATGAACTCTTCTGGACCTGGAGATTTTTTCTTAGGGAGTTTGTTGATGGCTTGTTCAATTTCTTTTTCTAAATTGTAAATATTTAAGTAGTTTATTTCTTCTTCTGTTAATCTGGGCAATTTTTAATTTTTTAGATAATAATTCATTTCAGTTATATTGTCGTATTTGCTGTCATACAGTTGGGTGAAAGTTCGGAATTATTGCTTTAATTTCTTTTTCATTGGTGCTAAGTTTACTTTTTTTCATTAATATTTTTTCTCTTTTTTCTAATCAAATTAATGAAAATTTTATCTATTTTCTTTTTTTTTCATAAAACCAATCAATAGTTGCTTTAATTTCAATTTTATTAATTTCTCCTTTGAGTTTCAGAATTTCTATTTTGGTATTAATTGGGAGTTTTTAGATTGCTCTTTTTCTATCCTTTTTAGTTTTATGACTAATTCATTGATCTCTTTCTCTATTTGATTCATAAAGCTATTTAGAGATATAAAATTTCCACTAAGAACTGTTTTGAGCTTGTATGGAATAGAGAGAGATAAGGTGAAGAATTTACAGGAATGTATGAATTCTTTTTCTGTATTTTATTATTTCTGTGTTTCCCCTATGACCTGTATAATATGTGCAGGCTCATATCTACTTGAGCCTTGGCCAGCTAGAAACATATTTACTTAACTTGAGCAACTTGAGCTGATGACATTTATTGGTATTTGACATTTATCAATATTTAGTCTATTAGCTAGACCATTGTCTGCTTGATTAAGCCTGAAGGCCTGACTTTCTGTTTCCTTGAAATCAGAAGATTTCCGGGAAATAGAAACCTTCCATTCCAATCTCCCCAAATAGCAACAACCAATTAGATGCCTCCCCCTCCCCTTCTCAATGCTCTCTTACTTGTGATGTAATTTCTTGTATAAAAGCTATGTATCTTTACTATTTCTTTAGCCCTCCTACCGCGAGCTTTCTCTTTCTTATCTTGCGATGGGACGGCTCATCCTCCGGAGGTTTTCAATAAACAACTTTTCTGCCTTCTACTGAGTAATCTCTGAGTAGTCATTTTGGGTAAGGGTCTTCTACATCCCTCACAAGCTGAATCCAATAGATTTTGGTATGTTGTCCCATTATTATCATTCTCTTGGATAAAATTATGAATTGTTTCTATGATTTATTGCTTAATCTACTTTTTTTTCTTTTGAATTAGATTGTTTAATTTGCAGTTTTTTTTTTAGATTCTTTCCCTGACCCTTTAAATATGTAATTTTATTGCATCATGTTCTGAAAAGGAATCATTTACTATTTCTGCCTTTCTGCATTGGATTTGGGGTTTATATAGCCTAATACAAGACCACCTTTTGTGTAGGTGCCATGTACTGCTAAGAAAAAAAAAAGTGTATTCCTTTATGTTCCTATTCAATTTTCTGCAGAGTTCTATCATTTCTAGGTTTTCTAGGATTCTATTAACCTCCTTATTTTCTAAATTGTTTATTTTGTGGTTAGATTTTTCTGATTCTGAAAGGGCAAGGTTGAGGTCTTCCATTAGAATAGTTTTTCTGCTTTTTCTTCATGTAACTGGCTTAAAATCTTCTCTAGGAGTTTGCCTGCTTTACTACTTGGTGCATATACATTTAGTATTCTTCCTTCTTCATTGTTTATAATACTCTCAATCAAAATGTACTTTCTTTCCTTCCTTATCTCTTTTAATAATTTCTATTTTTACTTTGCTTTATCTGAGATCAGAATGGCTACCCCATTTTTTTTTAAATTTCAGGTAAAGCATAATAAATTCTGCTCCAGCCTTTTACATTTATTCTGTATCTCTCTTTCTCTGTATGGGATGTGTTTCTTTTAAACAACGTATTTTAGGATTTTGTTTTTAATCTACTCTGCTATTTGCTTCTATTTTATGGAAGAATTCATCCCAATCATATTCATCGTTATTATACCAACTCTGTAATTCTTTCCATCCTGTTTTCTCCCCTGTACATACTTTTGTTCTATTTCCAATCTATTCTTCTTTAATAGTGATGCTAACCCACCTTTCCCACTACCTACTCTATCTTCTATTACTCCTCCTTTTACTTATTACTCTCTTACCTTTTTCTCCTAGTGTTCCCACCTTCCCTTCTATGCAGTCCCTCCCTTTTCATTCCTCTTCTTCCTCCTCCTTTTTTATAAAGTAAAATAAATTTCTATACCCAACTGAATGATTAATTTATTCCTTTGTGAGGCAAAACTGATGAGATCAAACTTCAGACAATGCTCATCCCTCTCCCTTCTTTCCCTATATTGTAATAGGTCTTTTGTGCCTCATCATGGGATCTAATTTATCCCTTTATATCTCCTCTTTTTTCTTCTTCCAGGATCTTTTCTCACCTCTTAATGTTTTTTTTTTCCCTTTGATATGATCAGATCACCTTCCATTCACTCTCTATCTGCCCCGGTAACAGATACAGTTCTCTAGAGTTACAGATACCATTTTCCCATGTAGAGAGGAGAATAGTTTAACCTTTAACTAATATTTATTTTCCCCTGTTCTTTCTTCTATGCTTCTCTTGAAGCATAATTTTTTTCTGTTTAATTGTTTTTTTCCCCAATAGTAATGATAGAAAATTTCTTACCTCATTGAAGATCAGTCTCCTCCCCGAAAGATGATCCTCAGTCTAGCTGAGAAGTTAATTCTTGGTTTTAACTCCAGATCCTTTGCCCGCCAAAATATGGTATTTCAGGTCCTCTGTTCCTTTATTATAGAAAGGTCCAGATCCTGGGTAATTCTGACTGTTGCTCATTGATACTTGAATTGTTTTTGTCTGGCAGTTTGAAGTATTTTTTCTTTGAGATTATAGTTTTGGCATTGCAACAATGTTCCTTGGGTTTTTCCTTGTGGGATCTCTTTCCAAAAGGGATTGATGGTTCATTCAATGACTAATTTCCCCCTCTGTTTCTAATATATTGGGGCAGTTTTCCTTTATGATCTCTTGAATAATTCTATCCAGGCTATTTTTTAAGGTCATGGCCTTCAAGTAAATCAATAATTTTTAAATTGTCTTTTCTGGATCTATTTTCCAGGTTGGTTGTTTTTTCAATTAGTTATTTTACATTTTCTTCCATTTTTTAATCCTTTTGATTTGTTTGATTGATTCTTGCTCTCTTACAGAGTCATTAGCTTTTAATAACTCTTTTCAAGTTTTAAATGTGTGATTTTCTTCAGTTAACTTTTGTATCTCTTTTTCCATTTGGTTAATTCTACTTTTTAAGGAATTGTTTTCTTCAGACAATTTTTTCCCTTCCTTTTCCATGCTGTTGACTCTCTCCTACATACCTCTCATTTCCTTTCCCATTTTTCCTTCTATATCTCTTATTTGCCTTTTAAAGTCTTTTAGGAGCACTTCAAAGAAGGCTCTTTGGGCTTGAGACCAATTCATATTACTCTTTGTGATTTCCTCTGTAGACATTTTATATTTGTCCAAGTTGGTGTTTTGGCTTTTTTCTGTCTCCATAGTAGCTCTCTTCTGTTCTTTTCTGTTTCTTGATCCTTTTCTTTCCTTATCTTTTTGTATTTATTTATTTTTACTTTTATGGTTGAACTCTTCTCCTGGAGTAAAGGAGGAGCTGTTCCGAACTTCCTATGCAGTTCTGAGCCTTAGTTTTGAGTATAGGGGCTCATTGTGTTTTCAAGGGGAAGCTTTATCTGCTCTTTCCAGGAAAACCTGGTTTCCCAGAATTTGCCTTTTGATCTGGGATTGGAAGCTGTTCCAATTTTTTTTCTTTTACTAATCCAAGACTGAGGATTTCAGTTGCTGATCTGCTTTGATTAAAACCCTCTCATTGGCTTTCCCTGACTCCATCTGAGCTGGGTTAAACAACCTTTTAACCCCAATGAGACTGACTTTTTTTGAAGTTTTTCAAATCTATCTTAAGCTGAAGAATGATTAGATTACATCAGATTCTGTTCAGAGACTTGGTTTCTTTTGTTTTTTGAAGGAAACTGAGAGAGCTCAAGCAGCTTTCTGGCATCACTCTGCCAATGTAGCTCCACTCCCAGAAATGTGGAGTTTGTCTTAGTAAGAAAGGTTTAGGGTTTCCTTCTTGTATATTTTTGGACTTTACAAAATTATTTCAGTATCCCAAGGGAAAAATATTAAAAACTTCAACATGGTTTATGTCTAAGACATCCCTCAAAATGAGAGTAGAAGAGTAGTCATTATACAATGGGTCAAATATTTGATTCCTAAACACAAAATAAAAATTTAACACATTAAAAACAATTAAAATGAAAACTTAATAAGTATAGTTTAATAACCTAGTTACTGTTGTACTCTGCTACTATGTTGAGAATTATATATCAGAATGTGATATTAAATATCCATTTTGTATTTCTTCTTGATTTTACACTGTACAAATTACCCAGATATATGTAATTTGTGAAAGCAGGCCAGTGGTTGGATTCACATTCTGATTGATGATTATTTCTCTAAGAGCATTGGTATAGTTGCCAATGACTTATTCTAAAATATAGACAAGATTGACTGAATACATAGTACATGGGCATTCTGGAATATACAAGGACTTCTCCAAGTTTAGACTTATTCACCTTGAATTTGATTGTTTGTTCATCTAAGAATAAATTACAAGTCACAATGAAGAAGAAGCACACAGATATTAAGCTTGAATTGTAGAGACACAGATGTAGCTATCACTTTAGAAAAAGTGATAGAATCTCGCTCATCTCTCAATTTTGCATGATACTACCTGAGACAACAAATGGAGATAGGGACCCTCACTCCTTTTTTAAAAAAGCCTTCTCTGTTATTTACTCTCCTTTTTATTGGTCATTGAGAAAGTTGCTTTCTCACTTCAAAGTATGAGTCCTTCAACACTGACTCCCACACAGGGGACTCTAGTGAAACACTCCCTGCTATGCAATCCAAAACCTCCAACCCTGCTGCCCAGTTCAAGCCTATTCATACACATATTTCTACTCCATAAGCATTTGTAGGCATTTTTCAGTGATTTTGTATTGGGGATAAAAATACAAAAATGAAAAATATTTCCTGTGCTAGAGAAGCTTCTATTCTCTTGAGAGGAACAATGTATAAACATGTAAGTAAAAAGGACAATAAAAAAATAAGAAAGTGCTAACAACTAAGGGTGTTAGAAATGGTTGCTTCCATGAAGGAGGAAGCAAATGAATTAAGCCTTTTCATTAAGAAATTAAAGATTCTATGAGATAAAAGTAAAGAGAGGGTGCCTATTAGCCATAAGTAACAACTTGTATAAGGGCATATTAGCAGAAGATTGATGGATTGCTGATCTTTGGAAAATAATAAGTAGGTCAGTTTGGTTAAAGCATAAAATGCAAGGAGAGGAGTAATGAGAAATCAGTTTTGAAAGGTCATTTTGGAGGTACTTTGTAAAATGATTTTTACAATGAGCCGAGGAAATTTGTATTGTATCCTAGGGGCAATAGATAGTTTGTTGGAGATTCTTAATTACAAAGGAAATATGGTCAGATTTACTCTTTAAGGAAGAACTTTTAGTCACTCTATGGCACCAAATTAAATGTGTTGAAACTTGAACTTAGGAATTGAGTAGCTTGACTTTCCAATATTAGAAGTAAACAACCTATTTAGGGAATCACTCCAATTAATGATGGGAAAGAGTGGTATGATCATCATGAGGTACATATAGAAAAACAAACCCTGCTGAATTAATGAAACTATTGTTTCAATTCATAGAGGTGGATAATAGCTTTTATGGGACTTGTTAAAGTAAATGTGTCAACTGAGCAAAATTTTCTCCACCATTTCCACTTAGATTCATAAATGGTCAGCATTAGAGATTTATTACTCTGGACTTTGGATGCTGCACTTTTGAATTGAAGTGGATTTTGAGTGTCCAAACTTGTGACTTGGGTTGTATGGGGAAGTCTACCAATGTTTATCATCATGTTCTGAAATATGTAGTCTAAAAGAATTTCCTTGTGCACAAAGCAGTTAATTCCTTGCTCAGCGTCACACAACTACTCTATCAGAAATTGGGCTTGAACTTTTCTTCATCATTGTAGATACATTCACAAACATTATATCATGTTGTGTTTCTCTGAAAAGTTTTGAAAAAGATGCAGAAATCTGAGAGAAGAATAAAACCTAAAGTTTATTCTAATCCATCTTAAAAAGATTTGTTTACAAGGTCAGAGAAAGTTTAGTATTAGTATTTGGTAGAAATGAAGGGTGTGGAAAGGTAGAGATGAAGAGTGTGGAAAAGTATGAGAAGAGTGAAGCTGAAAGTACTAGTCTGAAATCAGGAATTCCAAAGATATTTTTTTTGACATGAAATGGACAAAAGACTGGCCCCCTTGTCCCTGGGTCAAAGGGCCTCAGGCTTACAGGCAGACGTTGCTCAAACTAAATTAAGGGAAGTGTTATGTTCAGACTGGGCCCCATCCCTAGTTCATGAGACCCTAGACTTTCCGAGAAGCAATTGAAGTTCTAGACTTTCTGAGAAGTGTGTGCCTAACAGAGTCAGGACAATATTGCAAAACATGTTGACAGCTTCCTTTGTGTGCTCACTCACATCCAGACATAACCCCATTGTAAACAAGAAACTGTGTCATTGATTTCTGAAATATATAACCGCAAGGCTGTACCAGGATGTGGCAAATGTGCTTAAAAGTCTGCCTTACTGGAGACTTGAGGCTGATTTCTTCTAGCCTGTCTAGTGGAGGTCAGTTCTGGCCGGCCAGCTATTAAAGGATGCTTTAAACTAAATAATCTGATCTGAGCTGTCTATCTTGTGTCTGTCCATTTCAGACTTAATAATATCTGTGAAGCATTAGATGTATATGAACTTGCCAAGTCAGTAATTTGAGCTTCAAACCATTCCTCTCTTCTTTTTTTTCAACATACATCTTAATATGCTATATATCTTAATATACTATAAATGTACTAGTCTTTCCAAGGATTATTCTTTCATTTTCCACTCTTTCTTCCTGTTTGGCAGGCCATATTCTCAGGGTTTGGATTTTGGTCCTTATTTTTTAAACCCCTGAGTTTGACTATCTATTTACATACTTTAGTTCTCTTTAGTTTTCTACTTCTCTCTCATTCAGGCAAATAACTTCCTCACTAGTTGTTTGAAACAGATGTGTGCGTGGCTGGGTTTCTGGAACAGCTGAACCGTATTTGCTGCTATATCTTCCTGTTTTGTTCAATGGCCTTTTGGAGTTTGGCAGAATTACTTTTAATTATCTCTGCTGTGTCCTTTAATAAGTAGCTTTGAGCAATTTCCAAAGGCCTCCTCTAATCTTTCTGGGTGGGCCTGCTCCTGCTTCTCTAGCATATCCTTAAAGGACAAATTTCATGTGACTGACTTTGACTCCCTTGTAGCTACTTTGTCAGTTCTAGTACAATGGCCTTGCTTAGCTCAAGGTTATATATACTGCCCTCAAGTCTCTCTTTGCTCCAATCCATCCTCCTTATGGTTGCCAAAGTGCTTTTCCTAAAGCAGAAACCTGACCAAGTCATCCTGTATTCAGCAAATTTCAGTAACACCTTATTAACTACAGGACTAAATATAAGGTCCCCTGGCATTTTAAAATCTTTATAATCCACTTCCTTCCTATTTTTATAACCCTAATCCTAACTCTAAAACCCCACTATGGTCCAGCAATACAGGCCTAATCTACTTGTTGTTCCTTTCCTATAATGCTTTGCCCCCCAACTCTATGCCTTTCCACTGGTTGTTTTCTATGATTAAAATGCCCTCATTATATCCTTCAACCTCTTAGAATTGCTGACTTCCTTTAAAATGAAGCCAAAATGTTAAAGCAGGAGGTCTTTCCTAGAGCCTAAAACTGCCAGTGACTTTTTGAGTTTGCCTCTAAAGTTACCTTCATCTACTTTTTATGCTATATATATATATATATATATATATATACATATGGCTAAGAATTTTTGACTTCTTATTTATATTCAGTTTCTAAGTCCAGTACCTGTCACAGAGTAATTACTTAACAAATGTTTGTTGATTCATTGATCAATCAAATGAGGAATCCCAATGGTGTGAATCAAAATGGTTTTAAAGTGGAGAATTAGCAACTCTATTGTGCTTACTTACTGGGCCACAAGGATCTCAATTTCTTGAGCTGATGACAAATTGTCCCAAGTTCCATTCTGCATATTTTGTTCTGGCTCCATGTACTAAAAATGATTTAAGAAGGAGCTAATAAAAAAATCAATGGGAGCAAAGAAGTGCTCACATTTTAGGTTGGGGAAAATTAACTATATTCATAACTTAAGGCTGGTGACTCTAGCACTTGCTAATTGAGACCCCCTGACCGATGGAAATAAACTTCTGTGCTGGGTTTATTTGTTTGTTTTTTTAACTGTGATGAGATCAGTGCTATCTCTCTAAGAAACCAACAATAGCAACAGCAGTAGCAACAACTAATTTTAATTCATGTTTTCAAATAAAATAATCAAGAATATAAGAATTTTTTGCATATGGTATGTCACCAAGTTATAGTAAGGAATGAGAAATCTCTCTCTCTCTCTCTCTTTCTCTCTCTCTCTCTCCTTATGTATACCTTTAATGATACTTTTGACTTTAAAGGGCCTATAATTTAATTGGAAGAAGTGTGGTGTAATGAAAAGAGTCATGATCAAAGGACTAGAATTTGTATGTCGATCTTTATAGATAATTCCTTGGTGACTGTGGACAATTGACTTTTTAGAAATTAGGGCTTTGGAAAAAAAATAATCTCCAAGATATCTTCTGAGATTCTGAAGGATCATTATGACCTACATGAATCTCATACTGTAGAACCATTACTAAGATATAGATATAGATAATAAAGATATATTAGTACACTGTTTTTATTTTCTTTTGAAATTGATAAATCCTCATTCGGGATGAGTTTTGATATATCAGGAGAGATAGATAGATAGATAAATAGATGGATAAGGCTTTTCTATGTGACAGGCATTATTCTAAGAGCTAGAGAAACAAATGAATGGATAAAACCTCAAAGAGTTTACATTCTAATTAGTGAAAGCAACCCATAACAGGGATCTGAAATATTGGGAAGGATCTAGTGGCATATGATATCTTATAGAAAGGCAAATAAATCTTGAAAGTGAGTTGAGGGGGGTGTGTGTGTGTATGTGTGTGTGTATGTGTGTGTGTGTGAGCATGCACCCATGAGATGAAGTACATCACAATACTTTCCTGAAGTCCTCTTGAGGGTTGCTCCAATCAAGAAAATGGTATGTTAAGGTAGAGATTTCCTCTTCAGGGTAAGATGGCTGATCAGTTAATCAATCAGCATGCATTAAATATTTATGATGTGCTAAACACTGTTCTAAGATGTAGGAATGTAAATAAAAACAAAACAAAAACAAATACAACCCTCCTATTTCCTGTTTTCAGGAAGATCCCATTTGTAAGGGAAGAGATTTTCAGCATTAAAATAGATAAAAGTCAGTAAACTATGTCTCACTGTAATTTAGCAACACAGGTAAAATGTTGGCACTGAAATGATAAAACTTTGCTTTTATAATTATTTGGTTTTCCTCAGTAGAATCTTCTAATGATTCTGGATATATTTTTGCAAGTTTACTTCAAAATTACGTTTTTTTTTTTTCCTTTTCATTGAAAGATTTAGCACTAGAATTCATTTTCACCAAAGTTTGTGAGACTTGTTCAGAGATATAGTAAGGCACAAACTACAGAAACCCACAATAATTGCTTACCTCTATTTTTGGAAAAGCTCAGGATGTGCATACTCCCAAAGTATGAGTTTTTAAATTCCTTCTACCTCAAAAATAGAACCAACTCCTTACTGAACTGAATGAACCAATTATGTTTGCAGAGTTTTTCTTCACTCCCTCTGCTTTTTTTGCAGTTAACCTTCATCTAATTAATCAATTAATTAATTAATAACCCTCAGTTAATTAATTGAACAATTGAGCCATTTAATAGCTAGTATTTTATAGTAATTGCTAATATTTATATAGTATCTACTATGTGCCAGGCATTGGGCTAAATACTTTATAATTATCTCATTTGATTCTCACAACAACCCTGTGAGGAAGTTTTTAATATTATTCTCATTTGATAGGTGAATATCACAAAAATGTGACATGCCCAAGATCACATAGTTAGGATGTGTGAAACCAGATTTGAACTCGGGTCTTCCTAATTCCGGGTTTGATTCTCTATCAATTATACCACCTACTTACTCATTTAGCATATTGGCTGAAAGAAAACTGAGAATTCAGGGGTGGTTTTTTATTTTATTTTTGCACCACATGAATCCATTTGTCCATATCATAAAACCTTCCAAAATGAAGGCATCATAGAGGTCAAAGAGATTATCATCCTACCTTATACAAAATCACTGTGAAATGAATAATTCTAATGGTACAATGGAAAGCACTGTATCTGGAGGCAAAGGACCTGAATTCAAATCTCACTTCTGTTCCTTACCATCTATATGATTAGTGACATGTCATTTCACTTCTCTGGGTTTTAGAGCCCTCATCTTTAAAGTGAGGGGGATAAAATATGCTGTT
The DNA here is from genome assembly GCF_902635505.1 of Sarcophilus harrisii. Lineage (NCBI taxonomy): Eukaryota > Metazoa > Chordata > Mammalia > Dasyuromorphia > Dasyuridae > Sarcophilus > Sarcophilus harrisii. Next base: position 171,218,684 of record NC_045427.1, read on the forward strand.
ATCTCTATCTTTGTCTCTATCTCTCTGTCTCTTTCCTTTCTCTCTTTTTCTATCTTTTTTTTTTCTGAATGTATATATAAATGCATATATGTATATATAATCATTATAGTAATATTTAATTTACATATGTATATGTGTATATATATATCATTCTTATCCTTGAATATCTGCAATGACCAGGAACTCATCCTACTGTGACTCAAATAATTCATGTTTGGCTAGTTCTAATCCTGGAAATTTGTCTTAGCAAAAGAAAAAAAGGTCTTAAAAATTAGAGTTATATAATTAAATCATTACTATTTTGATACTCATATTATGTACCATAAAAAGATAAGGTGATGATGGGATAGAGTATTTCAAATGACAATTGTCATTAATTTGTGGAATATATTTTAAAAACCTATTCACAGAATAGGTCTCTGTGTGTTAACTGAGAGGATCTATCTCTATTTCTGTTATGTTAGTATGAATCTTAAGTTTAATAAGGAAGATGTGCTGATATGCACATCTTCCTTATTAAATTTAAGATTCAGATTTTAAGATTAAGATTAAATTTAAGATGCATACTGATCTCACTGACGAAGTGTATCCAGAACTAGTGAAAACCTCTATTTGAGGACCAACTCCTGTTTTTGGAAGTGAAAAAGATTGACCTTGGATATTCATGATGGATTTTTATTACCTTTACAAGAGGCAAACTTTTGTTTGGAACCTCTAATTGTTCATATCTCCTAATACATGTAAACAATGAAAATGCTGATTAGAAGAATAGAAGAAAATACAAGCAGATAGAGATCATACTAGTAACAGAGATTAATGAAGAAACACTGACTTTCTACTTAAAAATGATTATCAAAAAATTTAAATATTTGACTTGAAAGTAGGTGAATAACAAAATCATCCTTTACAATGGAAAATGAACTAAAGAATCCATGTACCCTAATTGGCCAAGTGAACTATTAGGTATATACATGGAGTAATGTGCAGGCTACACTTCAGTCATTGTGATTACTTAAGAGTGGCCTCAAAGGATTGTCCTTTTAGACAGAAAACTTGGGAAACCAATAGAAAGAAGTGTTACTCCATAATATTGAGTATTCTTTGAGCATGAAAGTGTTTTGTATTTATTTCTCTAAAACTTAGCATTATTTCTAACACATAGTATGGAATTAATAATTACTAATTGACTGACTCATTGTTTAGAACCAGAGCCATCATTCTTTACCAATAGAGATGACATAAAAAAAGATAGGCAAATTGGGTGAACTATCAAACATTAAACAAGAGAATTTAGATAAATCAGTATGTCATGTCAAGAATTCAATATGACCACAAATGCTGATTCCATTGCTAGTAATATTTAGTTCAGGATCTAGCTAATATTAATATTATTAGATCATCATGGCTGATGAATACGAGTCAAGTCAACAGCATCTATTAAGTACTCACTATATTCCAAGCATATTGTGCTAAGTGGTAAGGATTAAAAAAAAAGGATAAAAACAATTCCTTGCATTGAGAAGCTCAAAATTTAATGAAGAAAAAAAATTTTGGAAGTGCTTGGAAATTTTTTTATTTACAAAATATATGCATGAGTAATTTTCCAACATTGACCCTTGCAAAACCTTGGGTTCCAAATTTTCCCCTCCTTCCCCCCACCCCTTCCTCTAGATTGCAGGTAACCCAATACATCTTAAATATGTTAAAATATATATTAAAGCCAATATGTGTATACATATTTATACAGTTATCTTGCTGCACAAGAAAAATCCGATCAAGAAGGGAAAAAAAATGAGAAAGAAAACAAAATACAAGCAAACAACAAACAGTGAAAATGCTATGATTTGGTCCACATTCAATTCCCACAGTCCTCTCTCTGGATGTAGATGGCTCTCTTCATCACAAGATTATTGGAACTGATGTGAATCATCTCACTGTTGGAAAGAGGCATGTCTATAAGAATTGATCATGGTATAATCTTCTTGTTGCCATGCATGATCTCCTAGTTCTGTGCTTGCAAATTTTCAATGCCCTATAGAGAAATTGGTTGGAGATGCAAAATGCATGAAAGTATGAGTTCTTGATTCCTTATTTTTTATACTCTCAGGTGATGGCAAGATATCGATCAGGATGACTGGAGATGCAGTAGGAAACCTTGGCCTTTTTAATCTAGGATCTTTAATAGGTGTAAATTTGACTAAGACAATGCCTAATCAGTGATTAAAGGCTGTATTAAAAAGTGAGGCTGACATCAATCAACAGGTTCTTTGCAAAGATCAAATTGGATTTATTCCCATTGAGCAACATATATTCTGAAATTTACTCTTGTTCTAGGTTGTTATATTTTTAAAATGTTTCCTCTGAGACATCATTGAATTGACTTTACTTGCATACTGCATTAAAAAATAACTATTCCATCATCAATACAATAGTTGATAGAATTTAATAGATTTAATTTTTTCCTATTATTGGGGAGTGTTTATTATGTCAGGGCAGCCAAGTGCTGCAGTGAATAGAGCTCTGGGCCCTAAGTTAAGGAAAGGAGACTCATCTTCAGGTCAAATCTGGCCTCAGACACTTCCTATCTGTGTGACAATGGGAAAGTTATTTACCACTATTTGCTTCAGTTTCCTTATCTGTAAAATGATCAGGAGAAGAAAATGGTAAACCACTTAAATAGCTTTGTCAATAAATTCTTAAACTCAATCACAAAAAGTCAGACACAATCAAACAATTAAACAACAAACATTTCTCTTTGAATCAAAATGTTCATTACAGGAAGCTTGGTGTGACAGACAACAAATTTATGTGTATAGGATTTTTTTTGTAGCATATTGCTTCCTGTTTTACTGAGTGGACAGATAGAGAAGAATGACATTCCACTAAAAACGGTTTAAGGTTAGACTGTGAGGATAATGGAAGGATGTGATGATTTTTAAAAATTTTCAAGGATTAAAAAAAAGTGAGGGTGGGAATGGCATCTTTTATATATTAAAAAAATTAATCATGGTCATCTTTGAAAATGTGGGTTAAACAACTTCTGTGAGATGAAGGAGCTACCTATGAAGCCGACTAGAACTGGCCAATAGTCAAGAGAGTGCTTTCCTTTTTCTTTTCTTCTTTTTTTTTTTCTTTCCTTTTCTTTTTTTTATATCCCTTTCTTTCCCTCTGTCTATTTAGGAATATTATACCCTTACCTGCAGGTGCTTTGCCCAAAGAAATGAAAATCTTGGTCTCTGAAATCTTGCAAGTTATCTTGGGTTTTACAGATTAGGACCATGCTTTAAACCCAAATAGCTGCCTAACATTGATTAGCCAACAATAGATCCCAGATCAAGTCCCACTTGTAATTGTTTGGGCCCTGATTGGCTCAAATCTAATGTAACTATCAATTGCTTTTGTTTTAGTGAGATTTCCTAAGGATTTCCCAGATTGACATTTATTATGAATTGATAAAAGATGCCATTCTGTGCTCCATTTCTTATTTTTCAGATATAAAATATTTGTATGTTATTATAAAATAGAAATAAATTAATTTTATCAGAATAAAATACAAACAGAAAATTGAGTAGAAAGTTTTATAAATGGAAGAGGAAGGAATTTATGACTAAAGAAGAACTAGAGATCATTACTGATCACAAAATAGAAAATTTTGATTATATCAAATTGAAAAGTTTTTGTACAAACAAAACTAATGCAGACAAGATTAGAAGGGAAGCAATAAACTGGGAAAACATTTTTACAGTCAAAGGTTCTGATAAAGGCTTCATTTCCAAAATATATAGAGAATTGACTCTAATTTATAAGAATTCAAGCCATTCTCCAATTGATAAATGGTCAAAGGATATGAATAGACAATTCTCAGAAGAAGAAATTGAAACTATTTCTAGCCATATGAAAAGATGCTCCAAGTCATTATTAATCAGAGAAATGCAAATTAAGACAACCCTGAGATACCACTACATACCTGTTAGACTGGCTAGAACGACAGGGAAAGATAATGCGGAATGTTGGAGGGGATGTGGGAAAACAGGAATACTAATACGTTGTTGGTGGAATTGTGAATACATCCAGCCATTCTGGAGAGCAATTTGGAACTATGCTCAAAAAGTTATTAAACTGTGCATACTCTTTGATCCATTAGTGTTACTGCTGGGCTTATATCCTAAAGAAATCTTAAAGAAGAGAAAGGGACCTGTATGTGCCAAAATGTCTATGGCAGGTCTCTTTGTAGTGGCCAGAAACTGGAAACTGAGTGGATGCCCATCAATTGGAGAATGGCTGAATAAATTGTGGTATATGAATATTATCGAATATTATTGTTCTGTAAGAAATGACCAATAGGATGATTTCAGAAAGGCCTAGAGAGACTTACACGAACTCATACTGAGTGAAATGAGCAGGACCAGGAGATCATTATATACTTCAACAACAATACTGTATGATGATCAATTCTAATGGACCTGGCCATTTTTAGCAATGAGATGAACCAAATCAGTTCCAGTGGAGCAGTAATGAACTGAACCAGCTATACCCAGCGAAAGAACTCTGGGAGATGACTAAAAATCAATACATTGAATTCCCAATCCCTATATTTTTGCCTGCCTGCATTTTTTTTTATTTCCTTCACAGGCTAATTGTACAATATTTCAGAGTCCGATTCTTTGTACAGCAAAATAACAGGTTTGACATATAAACTTTTTGTATTTAATTTATACTTTAATATATTTAACAAGTATTCATCATCCTGACAGCTAGGGGAGGGGGTGGGAGGAAGGAGGGAAAAAATTGGAACAAAACGTTTGGCAATTGTCAATGCTGTAAAATTACCCATGCATATAACTTGTAAATAAAAAGCTATAATAATTATGAAAATTCAAGGGGAACATGACTTTTGCAAAAGAGTAGGGGTTATATTTGCAAAATATTTGGAAATCAATATACTAGTTGTCTCTTTTAAATAAAAATATTATTATTTTAAAAAGAGAATCATGAAATATAATAACAATCTTTCAGAGATTGAAGGGTCATTATCTAGTGTATATCCAAAAGCATTTTTCATTATTCAAATATGTTCAGCCTGAGGTACTGCTTGAAGATCTCCAAGAAGAGCAAATTTACTATTTCCTGAACAATCCATTCCATTTTTGAATAGCTTATTGTTAATTGATTTTTTCCCCTAATATCAGTCTTAAATTTGACTCATTACAGTTTGCAAACATTGTTCCTATTTATGTACTCTGTGGCTATAGAGAAAAGTAGTCCCTCTTTCCCAGTGAAACCCTTCAAATTTAACTATGATGTTCCCCTGAGTCTTTTCATCTTCAGCTTATATTTTCCAAGTTCTTTTAACTGATCCCCATATTACATATACTCCTCCAAAATCTGAGGAAGAACTGTGTAAATGATTTTTAATTTAGAGTCAAAAGAATTGACTTACAATCCTGACTCTATCATGTACTCTATATGTAATCTTGGTTCAATCAACAAGTAGTTATCATATGTCTACCATCTACCAGGCATTCTGTTAAGTAGTTGTTATAAAAATGCAAAGAATAAAAATATCTCTTGCCTCAAGGAGCTTACATTCAAAGGAGGGAGACAACATATAAATACACACATAGTAAATATATCTAAAGTCTTTATGAAGAGGGATCATTAGCAGTTGGAATCAGGGAAAATCTGCAAAAGTTTGGTGCAGAAGACAGTGTTTTAGCTACATTTTGAAAGATAAAAAAGGTCATTTTAGACAGAGATGGGATAGAGCATGGTCAATGCAAAGGCATGGAGAAAAAAAAAATCTAGTGCCATCTGTGATGGACAAAGAGAAGCCTAATTTGGCTGTCTTCTCAAATTCAAGAATACCATAAAAAGACTTAACATGTTGTTTGTAAATTCTGTTATATTCTGGTTCCAATAGGGAACCATTGAAACTTATTGAATAACATGGAGTGACCTAGTCAATCTGTGTTTAAGGAAAAACATTTTGGTATCTATGTGAAGAATGGATTAGGATTAGGAGAGACTAAGTAAAAAGTTATTGCAGTAATCTAGTAAAGAGATGATCAGAGCTTTAACAGAAGTAGTGACTTAGTGAGCAGAAAAAGGAGGGTCAGATGTGAGAGGTAAATATAAGGCAATTGAAATGATAAATACAGTTAAATAATTGAACACATAGGATAAGGGAGAGTGAGGAGTGAAGGAAAGTTTACAAATTTGGAAGATAAGAAGTCACTTAAATTTTTAGTCCTCAATTTCCTCATATGTAAAATGAGATATTAGACTAGATGGACCTTAAGATCTCTTTGAGTTTTAAATCTATAATGTAATATAATATTATGATCTACCTTGGTTTCTCTAATCTGGACATTCTTTAGAATAACAACATCTTTCTACATACAAATAAATATTTGTGACCACATTAGAAGACTAATTATGAAGTGTTAAATTAGGATTTTAGGATTTTTAATTCTGAGGGAGAGAATTTAGTAGATCTACAAGAGATAAATATTATTTTTTAAAAATAATGGAGGAATAATTTGAAATTGCTGAGTTTTCTTCAGATAACAGAATCATCAAAGCAAGAGGACTAGTGAATCCAGGAATTGCTACTAATAGGAAGCAGGCAGAAAACTAGAAGTACAAGAGATATGACAATTCCCAGAGATTTTAAAACAAATCTTTCACTGACAACTTACTGGGAACCATAAGATGAAGGCAATGATTTCAGTTTTATAGGGAGGTATTAAATAGGGATTTTTTTAAGGTTGGGGAGAATTTATAAGGAAAAAAGGGCAAACAATTTTATGGGTAACAGATAAAACAGTAGGTTAGATTTAAGTGTCGACTAGGTCTGTTTTGGAAGTTTGTGGGTATGTTCCTGTTTTCATGATGTGCCTAGGCCTTCTCTGCTGCTGTGGCATTCTAGAAAAAAACTCTATATTTTATCTCCCTCTACTCTCCTTTTTTTTTTTCTACTCTCCTCCTGCAACCTTCAATCATACTTTTTCCCAACATGTTACCTTTTCTCTAAGACTATCCATTCTTCCTATCTGGTACCCTTGGCCTTGTTTTTTTCCCTAGCATCTTCTTGATTTAAATTTTTCCCTGCTGAAAGTTTACAAATCCCTGTCTAATCAATGACTAATTGTCCATGACATTAAAATCAGGAAATCAGCTGTAGAGATTTTAAATGAAACTGATCTTCACCTAAAACTATGGCCCTTTCCCTCATAATTACATGTCCATGTCATATGAGACAATTCACGCATATCTGCTAAAAAAGAAGCAGAGGAACAACTGACAGCCTGGATTTTGTATACCCCTGTGTTCAAAGAAGGAAGATAATTCCCAGCTGAATAATTGATACATTTTTTTCTCCTTCCAAATCTGAAAATCATTGATCTTTAGGCTAAGATTCTGTATCCTGGCCATTTAGAGCTGTATCTTTGACTCTAAGATGACCACAACCCCTATCGATTTTTGTCTGTTCCTCCTTCCTTTTCTCATTCTTCAACTCCCAATACCATATTTTAAGATAAGCACTTTCAAATAAAGTGAAATATGCATATAATAAAAGAAAGTCTAGTACATTTAACTTTCTTATCTTATTTGCTTGTTCTGTGGAAATTCTGAAATCCTGAAATCCTGGAAAGTAGATGCAAAGGAATGTGACAGCTATCAATATCACATCTAGTGCCATAGAACTCCAGGCATCACCAGTCAACTCTCAAATTCTTGAATTGTATATTAAAATGTGCTATAATTGAAATAACTGTTTCAGAGGGCTGTTTTTTTTTGGGGGCGGGAGGGTGAGACACTTGTTAAATAACTGTCTGATTTGGGAGCAATTTGAAAGAAAAATAGAGTATTTTGAGATGGATTTAAAATACACATTACTCCAAAACAAAAAACAAAACAAACAAACAAAAAAAAAAAAACCCTGGAATTTGCAGTGCTCTTTTAGTAAAAGTAGTAAGGAAATGTATTGAAGAATTAGTTCCTATGGCAAATTATTCTCTCAGATTTACAAAAAAACACTTATAAGTTCATTCCACATGAAGCAAGAAAAAGTGAACTATATTAGAAATAAATAAGCTAAATTTCCTCTTCTTTGGTGAAACCCCTAAGCCCAGCACTTTTGAATTTCTTTATTCCTTCTAAAACCTCTTTGTTTTCCCATACTGGCAACTGATTGGTTGTTCTATTTGATTATCATTTTTATGATAAAATATTTAATTGCACCCCATTATCTGCCAAGTTGTAGATAGATTACTGAAATTGAAGTTTGGAAGATCTTAGTTCAAACCTCATCTTGGACATTATTTGTATGACACTGGATAAGTCACCCAATTCGTCTGCTTCAGTTTCCTCATCTATTAAAAAAAGGAATAATAATACACCTACATTTCAAGATTGTTGTAAGAATAAAATGAGATAATATTTTAAAAGAATTTTGCAAAACTTAAACCCCTCTATTGAAACTAGTTACTACAATAATTCCCAAATTAATTTGAATTTCCTCTATCTAAAGTGACTAGAAGTATTCAAGATTTTTGAATTTTCAATGCTTTCCAGCTTCATTTCATATTACTCTCCTTCATGGACTCTGTTATGCTGGTAAAATTGCCTGACTTTTGATCTCTGGGAATGTCTTATACTTTCTCAACACAATGGCTTGATTCAGTTTTGTTTTTTTTTTTTTTTTTTACTCTGAGTCTCTATCTCACTTAGGATTGAAGTATAGCAGCTAATCACAGTTCTGTTGCCCTTGATGATCATCATGGAAATTTTGACTCATTCTTGCTGATCTAGATCCGTTACCCCCTTTTTAGGCAACTGGGTGAATACTCAGTTCTGGTAGCTTATCATAGTGGTGATGGACTTAATGTAGATACCCAATCAGCCTTAGCTCTACAACAGTTTAGAAATCTTGAACTCAAAAGATATATCTGCTTCAGCATCCCTAGTAACACACTGTTCACTATTCCATGTATCAGCTGGATACCCAAGCTTCCTCTCCCATATTTTCTAGCTCCCCCATCCTTTTAAGTTAATTCAAATGTCACTGCCTTTCTAAAGCTTTCACCCATCCTTTCTTTGCTAAATCTCATTCACTGAAATCTTTGTTTTATAGTGGAATAATTAATATTAAAATTATTTATGGTGCTTTCTTACCCAAGATAATCTATAAGCTCCTTGAGGGCAATTGCTATATCTTATCTGAGTTTGTATCTCTGCAACATCTAGATAATATTCTTCACATTTTATGTATTTAAGAAATATTTGTTGTATTATATTTACTTTTCTTATAATGGGCACTTGGAGTTTTATGATGATGAGGAAGAGAAGGAAAAGGAAAATATTTCCTCTATGTTAAAATTGTTAAGAGTTCCAGGGATGGAGCCAAGATGGTAAAGTCAGGAAGCTGCTTGAGCCTTTCCAATTTCCTTCAAAAACCACATGGAACCAAGTATCTGAACAGACTCTGGTTGAATAAAACCACTCTCTAGTATAAGATAGACTGAAAAAAAAAACTTCAAGAAAGGTCAGTCTTACTGAGGTGAAAAAATTGTTCAGCCTAGGTCACATAGAATCTGGGAAAGCCAGTGAGAGGGTCTTAATCAGAACAAATCATAAACTAAGATGCTCGGTCCTCACTCAGTAAAGGAACAAATCAGTGAGGAAACTTCCAGTTTCAGCTCACAAAGTTAACTATGGGAAAACAGGCTATTTCCTAAACAGAGCAGGCAAAACTACCTCCTGAAAATTCAAGGTTCAGATCTTCATAGGAAGCTTAGAACAGTGTCTCATTTACCATGGGAGCAGAGCTCAATCTTAAAAGTTAAAAAAAAGAGGAAATACTAAAAGAAAAGGAAAGAAAATGAGCAAGAAACAGAACAGAACCTTGACCACAGAAAGCTACTATGACAGGAAAGACAAAAACATAAACTCAAATAAGGACAGAATGGCCACAGAAGAAATCTCAAAGAGTGAGATAAATTGGTCTCAAACCCAAAGAGGCTACTTGAAAATGCTCATAAAAGATTTCAAAAGGTAAATAAGAAAGGTAGAATAAAAATGAAAAAAGAAAGGAGAGGTATTCGTGACAGACTCGATAGTTTGGAAAAGAAAGGATTACATTGTCTGAAGAAAGCAATTCCTTAAACAGTAGAATAAACCAAATTGAAAAAGAGATACAAAAGATAACTGAAGAAAATCTCACATTAAAAACTAAAACAGGGCAAATGGAAGCGAATTGATTTTGTAAGGAAGCAAGACTCAGTCATACAAACTTTAAAAAAAAAGGAAAAAAATGTGAAATACCTCATTGGCAAAATAGCTGACATGGAAAATAGAACCAGAAGAGACAATTTAAAAATTGTTAGCCTACTGAAGGCCATTACCAAAAAAAAGGGGAGGGGGCTGGATAGTATTCTACAAGGGGTTATTAAAGAAAACTGCCCCAATATTCTGAAAACAGAGAGGGATATATTAATTGAAAAAGTCTATTTATCACCTTTGTAAAGAGGTTCCTTAAGGAAAACCCCAAAGAACTTTGTTGTAAAACTCCAAAAGTATAATCTCAAGGAAGAAATCTTATAAGCTTCCAGACAAAACCAATTCAAATATCAACAGTCAGTATTACCCAGGATCTGGCAGCTTCTATAATAAATGATCAGAGGGCATGGATAATCATATTCTGGAAGGCAAAGAATTTGGGCTACAACTAAGAATTAACTATAGGCTAAACTGTTTACAACCCTAGGTCAGAAAACAATATATGTAACACTTGAGAAGTACATCTGACACTAGGACAGAAAAAGGGATGCACCACATGGACTGAGGGTATGGTTGTGAAAGGATTCTGATGTGATGACATCAGAGAAAAAGACATTAAGGGGTGGGAAAATGCATATACTGGAAAAAGCGGAAGGGGAAGGTATAATGGGATGATTAGTTCACACTAAAAGACTCAAAAGAGTTATTACAATCTAGGGGAAAAGGGAAGGGGATGAGCATTGTCTAACACTTGATTTCATGAATTTTTGATCTTAATAATAACAATAATTCACTTTGGTATAAAAATTTGTTTTATCTTATAAAGAAGAAGAAAAAGGAAAAGGAAAGAAAGGGGCAGAATAGAAGTCAGGCAGAAACAGAAAAAAAAAAGATGAGAGAAAGGGGAAAGGATTGATAGATCAGATAATGGGTGGATTGGGTTAAAAAAAACTCTACTAAGAGAAGGGGGGAAGGATGATAGGAGGTAAGGTAGTAGGTGAGATTGGTTAAAAAAAACACGTACAACTGAGGACAGGGTGGGAAAAAGAACAAAAGTATATACGTGGGAGAAAATAGGATGATGGGAAAATACTGAACTGGTAATCAAATAATCAAAACTGTGAATGTGAATGGTATGAAATCTTCAATAAAAAGGAAGCAAATATCAGAGTGGATTAAAAAACAAATTCTTACAATGTGTTGTTTACAAGAAACCTATTTGACACAGAGAGATACATACAGAGTAAAAGAAAAAGGCTGGAACAGAATTTATTATACTTCAGTTGAAGTAAAAAAAAAAAAAATAAGCAGAGGTAGCAATTCAGATCCCAAATAAACCAAAAGTAAAAATAGATCTTATTAAAAGAAATAAGGAAGGAAAGTACATCTTGGTAAAGAGTAACATAAATAATGAAGTAGTAAGGATACTACATGTGTATGCATCAAGTGGTAGAGCAGGCAAATTCCTAGAGATTTTAAGCCAGTAACAGAATGAAATAGACAGCAAAACGATTCTAGTGGGGGACCTCAACCTTCCCCTGTCAGAATCAAATAAATCCAAGCACAAAATAAACAAAAAGAAACCAGAAAGGTTAATATAATCCTAGAAAACCTAGATATGATAGACCTCTGGAGAAATTTGAATAGGGACAGAAAGGAAAACATCTTTTTCTTGGCAGTACATGGCACCTACACAAAAATTGGACATATATTAGAGCATAAAACCTCAAAATCAAATGCAAAAAGCAAAAATAGTAATTGTTTTCTTTTCAGACTACAATGCAATAAAAATTATATTCAAAAAAGGACTAATGATAGATAGACTAAATAAAAAGCAATTGGAAATTGAATAATCTTATTCTAAAGAATGAGTGGGTCAAACAACAAATCACAGAAACAATCCATAATTTCATCAAAGATGAAGAGAAGTACAAATCTAGGGAAAATATCTTTATAGATAGTTTTTCTGATAAAGATCTAATTTCTAAAATATATAAATAACTGTGTCAAATTTATAAGAATGCAAGTTTTTCCAGCTGATAGATAGTCAAAGGATATGAATAGACAATTTTCAGGTAAAATTAAAGCCATTTATAGTTATATGAAAAAAATGCTCTAAATCACTATAGATAGAGAAATGAAAATTAAAACCACTTTGAGGTATCATCTCACACCTCTCAGAATGGCTAAGATGACAAAAAATGATAATGATAACTGTTTGAGGGGATGTGGGAAAACTGTTGCACTGATGCATTATTAGTAGAGTTGGTAGAGTTGTGAAATGATCTAATTATTCTGGTGAGTAATCTGGAACTATGTCCAAAGGACTATAAAACTGTGCATACTCTTTGATCCAGCAGTGCCATTACTGAGTCTGCATCCCCAGGAAATCATATAGGAGAGGAAAAGACCTACATGTGCCAAAATATTTGTTGCAGTTCTTTTTGTGATAGCAAAGAATTGAAAAAGAAGTGCATGCTTCTCAATTAGGGAATGGCTGAACAAGCTATGGTACATGAAGGTAATGGAATATTATTGTTCTATAAAAAAATGATAAACTAGCTGATTATAGAAAGGGCTGGAAAGATTTACATGAACTGATGCTGAGCAAAACAAGCAGAACCAGCATCACATTGTACACAATAACAGCAAAAATTTCCAATGCTCAATTATGAAAGGCTTGGTTCTTCTCAGTGGTTCAGTGATCCAAAGCAATCCCAACAGATTTTGGACAGAAAATGCCAAGTGCATCTAGAAAAAGAACTAAGGAGATTGAATATGTCAACACATGCTATGTTCACTTCTTTTTTTCTGGGTTTTTTTTTATCTCTCATGGTTTCTTTCCCCTTTTCCTCTGATTTTTCTCTCCCAGCATGACTTATAAAGCAATATGTATTAAAAAAAAAATAAATTTACTACAATAAAAAGCAATTATACAAATTGAGTCTAGAGAGAACCTACCTTGGCTACAATTATTTAAAAAAAAAAGACCTAGGCCTTTTCATTAAGCATAAGTTCAATATAATACAAATCTGTGACATGGTTGCTAATAAAGTTATATAATCTTAAAAAAATAAAATAGTTATCTCTCCCTTTCATAAATTAAAGCACTCCATTGCAATATTCTTCCCTTGTGCTCAAAGTCTCAAAATTTTTTTCATGGTTCCAAAAAAAGTGCTTTATTATAATAGACTACTCAAGAACATAATAAAATATAATGAATGCACGTCTTTTACACTATAAGGGCTCTATGATTCACAAAAATTCTCATTATAATATGGTTCCATAACAAGGACCTCAAATCAAAATCGAAGTTAGAGTTTGTAAGGAGCTTGGAAATCATCTCTAATCAATATCATAAAAAGGATCACCTACACAACATTGACACTTATAGAGATGGTAGTATAAATATAGGGACTGTACCAGTGATTTCATTGGTGTAGAAGATTTTTCAAATGAAGACATTCTGCCATTGCAAAATGGAAATTTCTCTGTCATTTATAATTTTAGTTAGCTATAATCCTGAAATATTAGGTGCCTTATCCATAAGTAAGACAGTTAAAATTTAGAGGCAGAATACAAGTCTTTTAGGGCTGAAATCTAATTTTCTATTTATGGCATATTGATGCTGCCACTAATGGCTAATAATAATTATTAGAAAGTTTTACTGACATTAAGCATGAGTTTGCCTTTTTGTAATTTCCATCCATTGCTCCAAGTCTGCTTTCTGAATTGAGCAAAGATAAAGTGTCATAGGATGGCAGTAATTCAAAAATTTAAAGATAGCCATCATGCCCTTCTTCCTACTTCCATCTTCCAGTCAACTCTTTTTCATGGTAAATATTCATAATTCCCCCAACCAATTTACAAATGTCCTGGACACAAGAATTTCAGTTTTTGTCTATAAATTATAAAAGAAACCATGTTCAAATATCTAGCTGCTCACCTTGGGTATGTAGCATATAAAATTCTGAGAAACAAAGTTTCTGAATATTAAAAATAAATTTATTAATTAGGCTATTCAATAATCAATAATTTAATGGTCAGTGGTTTCTTTTGGTAACCATTGACAAAGGTAAGTCTTGGATCATGCTAAATGCTACCTACCATCTTCCTGAGAGCACATTATTGGGTCTTCTCCTGATCAGAAATAAAAGCAACCTTATTTGGTGAATAAGTAATAAGGAGGTGTCTTAAGAGCTTGCAGTCTCCCCTCATTACTTCATTGTCCAGATGGGAAAATCGACTGAGGAACGATAATTGGTCATGAGTTTTGTGCCCCCTCTGACAATCTAGCCACCATAATCAGGTTCACTTTGTTTTTGTTTCTTCTTTAGAATCTAGGTAACCATAAATTCTAATAAAGGGAAATGGAAAGAAGCTTTTCTCCCCGCTCTCTTCCCCCTGCTCTCTACCCCAGGAGGGATCTAATCGAGCTGTATTCTGTTTATTGAATAAACAGAAGTCAGGTTTCCATTTGGGTAGTGGCCAGCACAACCTAGTTAAGAGCAAATTCCTTGAGCAGATGCTTAATGGGATGGCATTCCTTACTTAGAATTGGCTACAGGAGGATTCTCTCAAGTATAAGAGATTTTTTTTTTTTTACAAAGAAAGGGATATTAAAGTTGATATTAATAATCAATATACTTTTGGTTCTCCTTTGAGTAACAAATAATTTTGATCCTTTGGAAACTGTGGTATTCCATTTTGTGAAGTTAAATAGCATCTTGGGAAGAATATTGTTAGTTAAAATCTGTTTCACATATACAAAAGCAACTTGAGATCATTGGGGAAAAAATAAAAACTATTATTCAGTAGAGCTTCATTTTTTCCACTTAGGATTCATTTCATAGTTCAGTTGAATGTGTCAATATATACCTAACATACATAGGGATTACTGTTCTCAGACTGAACTTCCTGACTTTTCCCATTGAACTCTGATGAGTCTGGGGGAGAGAGTGAGACTGATAACTTTGCCCAATTCTGTTTCACTTAAATCCAATTCACTTGCACTTTAAGATATCACCCTCCTGATGTCATTGGATATTTTTGAAAACTAAGGATGAATAGTACTGAGTGATAGTACTTATCCATCTGATGGACCCAAAACAGATCTAGTTGATCAAAGAGGTTCATTTTTCTTTATATCCTCCTCCTTAGTCTTTTATTTTTCTGATGAATTTGCCCATCTCTGCCTTACAAAGAGCAAACAACAATGAAATACATAAGTATAGAAAAAGAGATAGATAGAAATGTGCTAGGCAGCCAATGGGATAGTGTAGAAAGAGCAAGCATTTAAATCAGAAAGGTCTAGTTTAAAGTTCGATCTTTGAATATGTTAGTTGTGTGACTTTGGATTAGTTTTTGCTTTCCCAGTATTGCCATGCTATTCCCTAAGATTATCAATTACAGAAGAATGTTATTTCTCTTTTGGTAAAGGAAGACTCAATACTGGGAGTTCCCTAAAGAGCTGACAGCATGGGTTTGACCTCCCCAATATGTGTAGCTATATATGTCCACAATTATAGGCAGATGTAGTTATAAATCTATATATAAACTAAATATGATTATTAGACTGCACAAGAAACATTCTTGATCCATTCTTTTTCCCTGTGTAGTTTATTAAATGATTCTTTGTTATGCGGTACTGGACATCACTGAAAAAATCTTGAAATGTTCTGAAACATTGTAATCAGCATTGTGTTATCTTCAAGAAGAGTTCATGGGGGGCATAATTATTTATAGAATATACTTCCATTTGTACTCTGTGATGAACCTTTTCATGACAGTGGTAGATCCTTTGCTGATCCAACATCTCCCTGATTTGTCTTGTTTGAAATTGATAGAGGATGGTTGAAAAAATAATTTCTAGATTATTTAATATTAAGGAACTTGGATCATCCTAACATATGCATGAGAGATGCTTTGTTATGTGAGAAGCAGAAGCTAGTTGAGTAAGACATAAGGTACTTATATTGTAGGAAGTTGTGATCTAATTGTTGAGGCCAGAAAATGACAAGATGATAATTAATAGTACAATGCAGTGTTTGCTAATGTGTTTAATTAATTGCACAGACAATAAATGATTCAGAAGTTCTGAGGATGGAATAATCTGTGCTAAGGAAAGCATCATGAAAAAACTGAAGACACTATGTGCTATAATGGAAAAAATGCCATTTGGACCCAGATAACCTGAATACAAATCTTAGCTCTATTATTGATTATTTTTATTACCTAGAGAAAATAACCTTTGCTTCTTGTACTTCACTTTCACAATTATAATCACAACAGCATTTATGTAGCAATTTGAGGTTTAAAAAATGCTTTGCAAATATCTTCTCATTTTATTCTGAATGTTCTTGGAAGTATGGGTTTTCATTTCAACTACCATCTCAAAGATGAAGAAACTGAAGGAGACACAGTTTAAGTGACTTCAAATTTTGGAGGTCAGGTTGAACTGATACTAAATCTGTTGCTATATTCATTTCACCATCTAGTACTTTTTTCATCTGTACAAAGGGGCAATGACACTTGAGGATTTCCACTAAATTTATTTTCTGGTTAGTAATCAAAGTGTAGAGAGAAGTTAATAAATAATTAAAGACCATATCAGTGGAATAGAAATCCTGGGAGCTCTATGGAAAACCTTTAGTTATGGGAGAACCAACAGATTGAGGACCAAACTAAAAATCAGTAACCAGCAAACATTTGATCATTATCAAACATTTGGTCATAAAAGGAGTATTTTTTTGATCCCTTTAACACATGAAGACCATATAAATCATAGGAGAAATACAATGTATATGATAGGGTGTTCACTAATTAAATTATTGGGTAATACTTGCAGCTATTTCCAGTATAGGGTTGTCATAGGAATCATTATATAATATTTGTAAAGCTTATGATAAAATTCATCAGTACAATAAGAAATATAGAGATACACAGCTTTAAGTTATAAGGTAGAATGTAAAGTAAAGCTTCCAGTGGAATTTGGCTAAAGTGACTAGGTCTTTGCTCCAGAATAATAGATTAAATAGATACTGAACATTCTTGTCCTTCAGCAATGAAGAAATAACAGATCTTAGTACCTGATCCCTAAGGGCAATTAATTACATAGGAAGCCAGTTAGCTTATAAGATCATAAATTTAGACGTAGATGAAACCTTAGCCCCACTTTAGAAAAAGAAATAAAATAAACTATTAATCAACTACCTTAAAAAAAGGCCCAGGACCAGGTGGATTTACATGTGAATTCTACCAAACACTTAAAGAACAATTAACTCCAATTAACTATATAAACTATTTGAAAAAATAGGGAATGAAAGACTCCTACCAAATTCCTTTTATGACACAGACATGTGTCATACCTAAACCAGATAGGATGAAAACAGAGAAAGAAAATTATAGACCAATCTCCCTAATGAATAGTGAAGCAAAAATTTTAAATAAAATATTAGCGAAAAGATTATAGAAAATCATCACCAGGATAATACACCATGACCAAGTAGGATTTATACCAGGAAGGCAGGGCTGGTTCAATATTAGGAAAACTATTAGCATAATTGACTATGTCAAAACCAAATTAATAAAAACCATATGGTTATCTCAATAGATGCAGAAAAAGCATTTGATGAAATACAGCATACATTCCTATTAAAAACACTAGAGAGTATAGAAATAAATGGACTTTTCCTTTCTTTTATTATAGCTTTTTATTTACAAGATATATGCATGAGTAATCTTTCAGAATTGACGATTGCAAAACCATTTGTTCCAATTTTTCCCCTCCCCACCCAGATAGCAGGTAGACCAATACATGTTAAATATATTAAATTATATATTAAATACAATATATGTATACATGTCCATACAGTTATTTTGCTGCCCAAAAAGAATAGGACTTTGAAATAGTGTACTATTAGCCTGTGAAGGAAATCAAAAATGCAGGTGGACAAAAATAGAGGGATTGGGAATTCTATGTAGTGGTTCACACTCATTTCCCAGAGTTCTTTCACTGGGTGTAGCTGGTTCAATTCATTACTGCTCTATTGGAATTGATTTGGTTCATCTCATTGTTGAAGAGGGCTATGTCCATCAGAATTGATCATCATCATATAGTATTGTTTTTGAAGTATATAATAATCTCCTGATCCTCCTCATTTAACTCAGCATCAATTCATGTAAGTCTGTCCAGGCCTTTCTGAAATCATCCTGCTGGTCATTTCTTACAGAACAATAATATTCCATAACATTCATATACCGTAATTTATTCAGCCATTCTTCAATTGATGGGCATCCACTTAGTTTCCAGTTTGTGGCTACTACAAAAAGGGCTGCCACAAACATTTTTGCACATATACTCCCTTTTCCTTCTTTAAGATCTCTTTGGGGTAAAAGCCCAGTAGTAACACTGCTGGATCAAAGGGTATGTACAGTTTGATAACTTTTTGAGCATAGTTCCTAATTGCTCTCTAGAATGGTTGGATGTATCAGCAATGTATCAGTGTCCCAGATTTCCCACATCTCCTCCAACATTCAGCATTATCTTTTCCTGTCATCCTAGCCAATCTGAGAGGTGTATCTCAGAGTTGTCTTATTTTGCATTTCACTGATTAATAATGATTTGGAGCATCATTTCACATGTTTCTATTTCTTCATCTGAAAATTGTCTGTTCATATCCTTTGACCATTTATCAATTGGAGTTTTCTTATAAATTAGAGTCAATTCTCTATATATTTTGGAAATGAGACCTTTATCAGAATCTTTGACTATAAAAATGTTTTCCCACTTTATTGCTTCCCTTCTAATCTTGTCTGCATTAGTTTTGTTTGTACAAAAACTTTTCAATTTGATATAATCAAAATATTCTATTTTGTGATCAATAATGATCTGTAGTTCTTTTTTAATTACACATTACTTCCTCTTCCACAGATCAGAGAGGTAAATTATCCTGTCTTCTAATTTATTTATAATCTCATTCTTTATGCATTGATCATGAACCCATTTGGACCTTATCTTGATGTACGGTGTTAAGTGTGGGTCAATGCCTAGTTTCTGCCATACTAATTTCCAATTTTCCCAGCAGTTTTTGTCAAGCAGTGAATTCTTATCCCAAAATCTGGGGTCTTTGGGTTTGTCAAACACTAGATTATTAAAGTTATTAACTATTTTGTCCTGTGAACCTAATCTATTCCACTACAACTAGTTTATTTCTTAGCCAGTACCAAATGGTTTGGTGACCATCACTTTATAATATAGTTTTCAATCTGGTACAGCTAGACCACCTTCATTTGATTATTTTTTTCATTAATTCCCTGGAAGTCTTGAACTTTTGTTCTTTCAGATGAATTTTGTTATTTTTTCTAGGTCATTACAATGGTTTTTTAGGAGTATGATTGGTATAACAGTAAATAAATTGATTGGTTTAGGTAGTATTGTCATCTCTATTATATTCGCTTGACCTATCCAAGAGCCCTTGATATTTTTCCAATTGCTAAGATCTGACTTTATTTTTGTGGAAAGTGTTTTGTAGTTTTGCTCATATAATTGCTGACTTTCCCTTGGCATATAGATTCCCAAATCTTTTATACTATTTGCAGTTACTTTAAAATGAATTTCTCTTTGTATCTCTGTTTGATTTTGTTAGTGATATATAAGAATGCTGAGGATTTATGTGGGTTTATTTTGTATCCTGCAACTTTGCTAAAGTTGTGAATTATTTCTAATAGCTTTTTTTGTAGAATCTCTGGGGTTCTCTAAGTATACCTTCATATCATGTAATTTGGTTTCCTCATTACCTACTCTAATTCCTTTAATCTCTTTCTCAACTCTTATTGCCGGAGCTAGCATTTCTAATACAATATTGAATAGTAATGGTGAATGTGGGCAAGCTTGTTTCACTTTTGATCTTAATGGGAATGGTTCCAGTTTATCCCTATTACATATGATGCTTACTGATGGTTTTAAATAGATGCTACTGACTATTTTAAGGAAGAGGCCATTTATTCCTATACTCTCAAGGGTTATTAATAGGAATGGATGTTGGATTTTATCAAATGCTTTTTCTGCATCTATTGAGATGATCATATGGTTTTTTAAAATTTGATTCTTGATATAGTCAATTATGCTAATAGTTTTCCTAATATTCAACCAGCCCTGCCTTCCTGGTATAAATCCTACTTGGCCATGGTGTATTATCCTGGGGATGATTTTCTATAATCTTTTTGCTAATATTTTATTTAAAATTTTTGCTTCACTATTCATTAGGGAGATTGGTCTATAATTTTCTTTCTCTGTTTTCTACCTACCTGGTTTAGATATTAGTACCATGTGTGTGCCATAAAAGGAATTTGGTAGGACTTCTTCAATCCCTATTTTTTTCAAATAGTTTATAAAGCATTGAAGTTAATGATTCTTTATATGTTTGGTAGAATTTACATGTACATTCATCTGGTCCTGGGGATTTTTTCTTAAGGAATTGATTGTTCTATTTCTTTTTCTAAAATGGGACTATTTAAGCAATTTACTTCCTCCTCTGTTAATCTGGGAAGCCTATATTTTTTAAGGTAATCATCCATTTCACTTAGGTTATCAAATTTATTTGCATAAAGTTGAGCAAAATAATTCCTAATTATTGCTCTAATTTCCTCTTCATTGGTGGAAAGTTCTCCTTTTCGTTTTTAAGATTAACAATTTGATTTTCCTCTTTCTTTTTTCTAATCAAATTTACCAAAGGTTTATCTATTTTGTTGAGTTTTTCATAAAACCAACTCTTAGTTTTATTTATTAATTCAATAGTGTTTTTTTACTTTCAATTTTATTAATTTTTCTTTTTAATTTTAGAATTTCAAGTTTAGTATTTGATTGGGGGATTTTAATTTGATCTTTTTCTAGCTTTTAAAGTTGCAAGTCCAATTCATTGATCTTCTCTTTCTCCATTTTATTCAGGTAAGCCTCTAGAGATATAAAATTTCCCCTTATTACCACTTTTGCTGCATCCCACAAATTTTGGTATGTTGTCTCATTGTTGTCATTCTCTTGGGTGAAATTATTAATTCTGTCTATGATTTGCTGTTTCACCTATTCACTCTTTAAGATAAGATTATTTGGTTCCCAATTACTTTTTGGTCTATGTACCCCTAGCTTTTTGTCGAATGTAGTTTTTAGTGCAGCATGATCTGAAAAGAATGCATTTACTATTTCTGCCTTTCTGCATTCTATTTTCAAGTTTTTTTTTTCACCTAATATATGGTCAATTTTTGGATAGGTTCCATGAACTGCTGAGAAGAAAGTTGTACTCCTTTCTGTCTCCATTCAGTTTTCTCCAAAGATTTATCATATGTAACTTTTCTAATATTCTGTTTACCTCTCTACCTTCTTTCTTATTTGTTTGGTGGTTTGATTTATCCAATTCTGAGAGTGCGAGTTTGAGATTTCCCATTGTTATAGTTTTGCTGTCTAGTTCTTTTTGCAACTCTCTTCACTTCTCCTTTAGGAAGTTAGCTGGTATGCCATTTGGTGCATATATGTTTTGTATTGATATTGCTTCATTGTCTATGTTACCCTTTAGTAAGATATAGTATCCTTTCTTATATCTTTTAATTAGATGAATTTTTGCTTTTTCTTGATCTGAGATCAGGATAGCTACCCCAGCTTTTTGGACTTCACCTGAATCATAATAGATTCTACTCCAGCCTTTTTGCTTTACTCTGTATGTATCACCCCGCTTTAAATGTGTTTCATGTAAACAACATATTGTAGGATTCTGGCCTTTGATCCAGTCTGCTATCTGCTTTGCTTTATGGGAGAATTCATCCCATTCACATTTATGGTTAAAACTACTAATTCTGTATTTCCTGCCATCTTATTATCTCCGGATTATACTTTTCTTTTTCTTTCCCCCCTTACCTCCCTTTCCAGTATTAAACTTATGGGAACCACTTGCCTCATGCAGCTCTTCCTCTTTAGAATCCCTCTCATCCCCTTTGAGTCCCTCCCTCTTTCTTATAACCTTCTCTTATTTTTTCTGTATTCCCTTCTATTTAGCCTACTCTTTTCCT
Source organism: Sarcophilus harrisii (assembly GCF_902635505.1). NCBI lineage: Eukaryota > Metazoa > Chordata > Mammalia > Dasyuromorphia > Dasyuridae > Sarcophilus > Sarcophilus harrisii. Next base: position 171,241,025 of record NC_045427.1, read on the forward strand.
TTTTCCCTTTTCCTCTCCCACTGTTTAATGAGGTGACAAAAGTTTCTCTGTAGACCAAATATGTTTAATATTTTCACTTTGAGGACAAACTGATGAGAGTAAGATTCACACAAAGATCCTTCCCCTCTCTTAATTCTGTCAGATAGGATAGGTTTCCTTTGCCTTGTTGTGGGGTGTAATTTCCCTCTTTTTATCTCCCCTATTCTTTTTTTCTGATACAATCCCCTTTCTACTTTTACTTCACTGTAAAGGGTTGAAACTTTGAATAGGTGCACTTGAATCCGACAACCAAGCACTTAAGGTTAATTACCTATTGGACAATGACTCTATTAGTATATGTTTGGAATTGCTTGTCTCACAGTTAATGCTGGCTCAATATTTGTGATTAAGAGAATTGTAAGCAAGGATTAGAACGTGGGGTGAACCAAGCCAGACCTCACTTTTCAGCAGGACTAGGAGGAGAGAGGTTGATGGCGAGCCTTCTGGCAGGTTGTCTATCTCCTTCACTTCTCCCACTAAAGACCAAGGACTTTTACTTATCCTGATTCCAGCTCTTTCTGAGGCTTCCAGGGAGATAGCCCAGACCTTACACTTCTCTCTCTTTTTTTTTTTAAATATTATAAGAGTAAAATTAAATTATACACATTCTCTTTATGTATTCCCATAACAGAAATATAGTTCTCAAGAGTTCTTTTTATCTTTTATGCTTCTCTTGAGTCCTATATTTGGAGGTCAAATTTTTTGTTTAGTTCTTTTTTTTTTTTTTTTTTTTTTTTAGGAATAAATGGAATTCACCTGTTTCACTGAATGTCCATCTTCTTCCCTGGAAGAAAATGCTCAGCTTAGCTGGGTAGTTTATTCTTGGCTGCATTCCAAATACTTTTACCTTATGGAATATCATATTCCAGGCCCTTCGATCCTTTAATATGGAAACTGCTAGACCCTGAGTGATCTTTATTGTGGCTCCTTGGTATTTGAAATTTTTTTCCTGGCTGCTTGCAATATTTTCCCTTAGTCTGATAGTTCTGAAATTTAGCCACAACATTCCTTGGAGTTTTTATTTTGGGGCCTCTTTCAGAAGGTATTCAATGAATTCTTTCAATGCCTATTTTACCTTCTGATTCTATTATATCTGGGTAGTTCTCGTTGATGATTTCCTGTTAAAGAGGCTCTTTTTTTCATCATAATTTTCAGGAAGTCCAGTCATCCTCAGGTTATCTCTCCTACATCTATTTTCCAGGTCTGTTGTTTTTCCAAGTAGATATCGAATGTATTTTTTTTGCTTTTGCTTGACTGATTCTTGATGTCTGAACAAATCATTCATTTCTATTTGTTCAGTTATGATTTTTAATGAGTTATCTTCATTAACTTTTTTTTTACTTCTTTTTGTATATATCCAATTGAAATTTTAATTGAGTTGTTTTACTCTATGGAATTTTTTTTCCATTTCACTAATTTTTTTTTAATGAGTTATTTTCATTTTCCAATTCACAAATCCTTCTTTCCTGGGAATTCTTTATCTTTTCCAATTCACAAATTCTGTTTCCCTGGGAGTTTTTTACCTTTTCCAATTCACATTTCAGGAAGTTGTTGTCTTCTTCCATTTTATCAAATTTTTCTTTTAATGAGTTATATGCTTTTTCTGTACTCTCTTGCAGAGCTTCTTTTTCCTTTCTTCATTTTTCTTCTAGCTTGGCCACTTGTCCCAGGACAGCCAATACCATTCTGCAGCTTGGCTGCTTGTCCCAAGGCAGCCACTGTTCTGCACAGCAAGGCTCTGCCCAGGGTAATGGCACGTCTGCAGCACAGCCGCTCTTCGCTCTTCATAGCTTATTCACAGGATAGCTACTATCCATCTATCCCTGTTCTATAGAGGAAGCTGGAAACCTTCTTACCCTGAAGGCAGACCCCAAGAGCTTTAAAAAAATGAGTAAAAAAGCAAAGCAAGCTCTAACTACTGATAGCTTCTATATGGAAAGAGAGCAGATTTCCATCCCTGAGGAGCCTAACAGCAGACAGTCTCCAGATAAAACCTCAAGGGAGATATAACCTGATCCCCTTAACACAAGGCTCTCCTAGAAGAAATTATAAAATGAGGTTCTCAGATTCCTCTATAGAACAGGGACAGATGGAGAGTAGCTGTCCTGCAAATAGGCTGCAAAGAGCAAAGAGCAGCTGTGCTGCAGAAGTGCCACTGTCCTGGGAAGAGCCCCACTGTGCTGGAAGTGTGACTGCCCTGGGCAGAGCCCTGCTGTGTGGAACAGCGGCTGTCCTGGGACAAGTGGCCAAAAAGTGCAGAAATGTGACTGCCTTGGGAAGAACCTCACTGTGTGGAAGTGTGACTGTCCTGGGGAGAGCCCTGGGCTGCAGAATGCAGCAGCACAGCTGTGGTCATGCTGAGTCACTCCTGGTGTTGGATGGGTATGGCCAGGTCCTGTGAAACTCTGGTGTTTTGGGTTATACTGCAGCTTCTCTGCTGATTTACTGCTTTGCAACCAAAGCATAGTAACCAACCTGTGGTAGAGTCCTCCTTGCAAATTCTCCACTCACAAAGACCACACTCCACCCCTGGTCCACTCAGCATGCACTAGTCCATGTTCTGCCTCTCTGCCTGCACTGGCCTCCTCCTGCCTAATCAAGACAGACCTTTTCTGGCAATCTTCCAGATTATCTTTGGCTGATAATTTGTTGTACTCCCAATATTTGTGGATTATACCAGTCAAGCACTATTTCAGAGGCTAAATTTGGTAATCAGTAGTGAGAGTAGAAGGGAGCTCAGAAAAGTGTGTGTCCTCTCTGCCATCTTGGCCTCTCCCCCAGTAAATTCTTTCAAGGGCTATTTTACCCTCTGGTTCTAGGATATTCAGGCAGTTTTCCTTGATGATTTCCTGAATGAGGATATCTAGGCTCATTTTTTATCATGGTTTTCAGGAAGTCCAATAATTCTTAAATTTTCTCTCCTAGATCTTTTTTCCAGGTCAATTGTTTTTCCAAAGAGGTATTTTACATTTCTTCTATTTTTTTTTCATTTTTGGGGGTTTTGTTTGACTGATTCTTGAATTATCATTGTCATTCACTTCCATTTGTTCAATTCTAATTTTTAGTGAATTATTTCCTTCAGTTAGCTTTTTTTATCTTATTTTGCATTTGGCAATTGGACTTTTGAATGAAGTGTTTTTTCATTGCTTATTTTCCCCATTTCACAGATTTTGTTTTTCAATTAATTGCCTAAACTTTCTTTTTCATACATATTTTGTAAGGATTTATATGCTTTTTCCATTCCATCAAGTCTATTTTTTAAGGACTTTTCTTCAGATAACTTCTGGTTTTCCTTTTTCATACCCTCTTACAAAGATCTCATTTCCTTTTTCCATTTTTCTTCTAACTCCCTTTTAAGATCCTTTTTGAATTATTCCGAGAACCTTGTGAAATAGGGGCCAATTCATATCACTCTTTGGTGTTTCATCTGGAGTTGAGTTGCTTTTAGTATCCTCAAGTTCTGAGGTCTGTTCTCTTTCTTCATAAAAGTTATGATCCGAGTTCTTTTTGGTTTTTTTTTAAACAGGTTGAGAAGTTTTACAAGTTGCTTATGAAGGCAAAAGGATGACAGCTACTTTAGTTTGCTCTGGAGCAGTTACTGCTGACTGACTTCCAGTGCTCAATAGGTACAGTCAGTCTTGTGTTCTTCCAGGGCTCAGTGGCTCATAATTTGCTTTTTGTATCTGCTTTTGGGTGTGTAACATCAAATCTGCTGAATTACCAGCTTGCAACCAGGAAGAGCCTTGCAGTAGATTCTCTTGTGCATGATGTCACAATGCCCTGCCTCCTTACCTCTGCTCCTTGCCTAAAGCTTCCTGTGCTGTGGTTTTGGCTTGGCACCTTCTTCCCCTGTCTGATTGAAACAATCCATAGTATTGTCTTCTGGAAATATGTTGTACTCCAAATATATGTGAGTTCTGTCACTGTAATACCAGTTCAGATTCTCAATTGCTGTTGATTTGAGGGACTGCTTGGAGGAGCTCAGAAAGAGATGTGTCTACTCTCTGCCTTCTTTGCTCTATCCCTGTCCTCAATATTTAATTGATTTTTTTTTTTGCCTGCCTGCAGTAATTTCTCCTTGACTGAATAATTCTTGAATTTAACTACAGTATTGCTTAGAATTCCAATTTTGGGGTCTCTTTCAAGAGCTAATTGGTACATTCTTTTAATGACAATTTTATTCTTTAGTTCCAGGATATCAAGGAAATTTTCCTTGAAGATTTCTTGAAAAATACTAATCAGGTTCTTCCTTTCTTCTTTTACCTTTCTTTCCTTCTTTCCTTCCTTCCTTCCTTCCTTCCTTCCTTCCTTCCTTCCTTCCTTCCTTCCTTCCTTCCTTCCTTTCTTCCTTCCTTCCTTTCTTCTTTCCCTCCTTCCTTCCTCCCTCCCTCCCCCCGTCCCTCTCTCCTTCTTTCTTTCTTTCTTTCTTTGTTTCTATATTTCTTTCTTTCTTTCTTTCTATCATAGCTTTTAAGTTGTCCAATAATTCTTAATGTGTTTCTCCTGGATCTATTTTTCAGGTCTCTTTTTTTTTTCTAATGGGATTTTTTTTTATTTTCTTCTTTTTTCATTCTTTTTATTTTGTTTGACTGCTTCCTGATATCTTATTGAATCATTCATTCCATTTGCCCAATTCTAATTTTGAAGGTATGTTTTCTTCAGGTAGCTTTTGTACCTCATTTTCCATTTGACTTATCCTCATTTTAAGAAATTATGGTCTTCAGTCAATTTTTGTCCTTCCTTTTCTAAGCTGTTGATTTTTCTCTTACATACCTCTCATTTCTTTCCCCAATTTTTCCTCTATATCTCTTATTTGATTTTTAATATCCTTGTTTTAGCTCTTTAAAGAAGGATTTTTGAACTTGAGAACAATATATAAATTTTGAACTGATGTTCAAATATAGCATGAACATGCATTTTGATCTCTTCTGAGTTGGGTTTTTGATCTTCCTCATCACCATAGCACCTTCCTATGGTCGAAGTTCTTTTTTTTATTGTTGTTTCTTGCACATTTATTTTTCTTTTTTGCCTTTTTAATAGATTTTAAAGTAGTATTCTGCCTTCAGCTACAGGAGGTTCTGCTAAAAGTTTCTTGTGCCAGTTTCTTGTCCAAGGCTTTGAGTGCTGGAGTCTCAGGGTTTGGTGACTTGTTCACTGTACTAGGGTAGCTATACCTAGTAATATCTGTTTTTGAGTAATTTCTGGATTTTTCAATTTGCCTTCTGCACTGGGACTAAAGACTCCACTTTTAGTTTGCAATGCTGATGTTCTGTTAAGACACTAGGCTGTAAGCCCCTTTCACCAAGTGAGACTGACCTTTCCTGAACTCCTTCCAAGCTATTTTAATCCAGTGCAAAAACCAATTCATAGTGGGAGCTTAATAAAAGTTTGATTTCTCATTGATTTAATTGAAAAGAATTTAGGTTTCTCCATTGCTCTCTGCCTTTTGGTGTCATTTCTTTAGTGTGAAAATAAGAGGCCAAAATCATGTTTTTGTCATTATGCTTGTTCTTTCTTCTCCAGATTGTCCTTGACTTTTACTTTCTTCTTTACCAACAATTAGCAAACTTTCTTTTTGTTATTACTTCACCACCACTTTGTTATTGTTGCTTTTGTTAAATAATTTCAGTCATATCTGACTCTTTGTGACCCCATTTTGGGTTTTCTTGGCAGAGTTATTGGAATGCTTTGCTATTTCCCTCTCCACATCCTTTTACAGAAGAGGAAATTGAGACAACCAGGGTTAAATGACTTGTCCAGGGTCATATATCTAGTAAATGGATTTTGCTTCAGGTCTTCCTGACTTCAGTCTTCACAGGTCTGTATACTATGCCATCTATCTGTTCTCCCTGACAGTTTTTACTCAGACTCTTCAGTTTTCATTATTTAATAAACATAGTCTTTGGCTAGACATGAAGTTTTTGTTTGTTTGTTTGAGCATGCCAAACTTAATTGGAAGAATGACCTAGGGGTATAAGGCCATTTTAGGCAGATCAAGATTTGCTACTTTTTGGAATAATTAGCAGATTTAATACTATTCTACTGTGGAATAGATAAACTCCCATATTGGTCTTATGACATGATACAATCTGCAATAGATTCATTGAGTTTGGGTTAAACATTCTGAAGTAAGATAGGCACTAATTTTATTTAATGTAGGCTTGCGAATTAGATCTATGCAAATAGGTTATTGAACTTCTTTGTCCTGGGAAGAATTTATACTATTACATGAAATTATTTCTCAGATACTGAATCAGTCATAAGGAATCTTAAGAATTATTGGCAACATGATTTTTCTTCTAGAAAACATATATATCTTATAGATTATGTAAATAGAAAAAAATCAGTTTGTTTTCATCTATCTAAATTATTCTGTATTAGTTTTCCAAGAGTGTTCAAAAGATATTTTATTTCTACCCTGTTTACTGATTTCATCTTTGACAAAATTATGGGGCAGTAGGAGGGTTGATAATGGGTAACAGAACAAGATTAACAGCTGGTCTTGATTTGAGGGAAAACCTCTAAGTCTTACATTTGCCTCATACTAGTTGTGGGATTCTGGGCAAATCACTCAACTTTTCATCATAGCTTTATTGTTGTTAATGTTATTGCTCAAATCATTTCAATTGTGTCCAACTCTTTGTGACCCCATTTGGAGTTTTCTTGGTAAAGGTACTAGAGTGGTTTCCCATTTTCTTATCATTTTACAGATGAGGACCTAAGGCAATCAGGATCAAATTATTTGCCCAAGGTTACAAAAAAGGTAAATTTCTGAGGTCAGATTTAAGCCCAGAAAGAATAATCTTCCTGACTCTGGGTGGGATACTATATCCACTGTGTCACCTAATAGTATCAAACATCTCCTTAAGGATATAAATTGCAAAACAGATGGTAATTTGCATCATTAGAGGTTGTATCTTCATTAGAATATTCCTATCCTGAATAAATCCCGGCTCTAGCCAAAATAATAATAAAAATTAGTAGTAGCAGCCATTTTATTTTCCCTTCACTATTCCTACCTGTCCTCTTTATTTTATTGTGTTTTGCCCATATGAATATCTTATTTGTTAAAAAATTAACATGCTCCCCTCTGAGGAATATTTCAGTAAAACATTTATTAAGTGCCTCTTAGGTGCTTGGGATACTAAAAATAAAATTAAATATTCCTTGATCACAATGATCACAAAGTCTATGGAGATTAATAGGGTGAAAGGAGAATTCACACAATATAGATGCATATATTTTAAGGATCTCCAGAAATTTCTTCAGGGCCATAAGAACACAGATAGAACTTCTTGCCCTTAGACTGAAAGATCCTATGAATCCAGTATTTATGGGAAAAATATTTGGGAAATGAATGGAACTTCCCCATTGCTCTTAAATTGACAAAAAGTAACTTTCCCTTTACTTTTCTTCTCACTTGTTAAACTTACCAGTCAAGTGGTTGTTTAGAATTTTTAATTCTTTGGCTCAAGTATTCCTTAGAGGCATAAGACTTAGATATCACTTGATAAGAGATATAATCTCTTCTGCCCTCATGAGGGAATGGTTTCTTCTTTACAGATCAGGTAATTGAGAAAACTGTTGCTGTCAGATTGTAGAATTGCAATTTTCTAAATGTCCTCTATCACAGGTATTCTGTCTATGTATTGATGAAGAAATTCTGAAAGTCTTAGAGGTAGTTGGCAGTATTTTCAAGTTTTAACAGTATTATAGCAAATGACATTGAATGGAGAAGAAAAAGAGTGACAGAGAGAGCAGAGACAGAGACAGACAAAGAGAAAGAAAAAAGAATAAAGAGAGGAGAGAGGGACAGAGATAGAGACACAGAGACAGAGACAGAGACTGTTGTGTCACAGTTCTCTTTTAATGTCATGACCCAGTTTCCCTAATTCTTTTATTCAATTATTCTGCCTATAACCATTCCCTCTTAATGTTTGATAGGATAAAGGTCTCATATCTTAGAACTTAGGCTATACTTATTCCCTCTTAATGTTTAATGGGATAAAGGTATTTATCCATTTTAGACATTGTTAGAATATCAGGAGCCTCTCCAATATCTCCCTCCATTGTGTCATCCTAAATGCCTGCCTCCATTATGTAATCCTCATCCTAGGTTTCTCCCCTCATTAGGTCAGCCTCCCCCAGGGACCTCCCCCATTATGTCATTGTACCTTTCCCATTATGTCATTGTTCTTGTTACCCTATAAAAGAATCTTGTATCCAACATTTGTTGCTGGAATCTTTGAGACAATAGTCTCATTCAGCCCTGGGACCAAACATGGATCCATTTGATCCTAGTAAATCTCTCCCATTTAATAAATTATTAAATACTCTCTAATCTCTGTCTTGCTCAGTTTCTCTGGCATTAGAAGACATAGACACAGAGAGAGAGAAAGAGAGAGGGACAGAGGGAGAGGGAGAAAGAGACAGTGATAAAGACAGAGACAGAGACAGAGAGAGACAGAGAGACAAAGAGAGCTGATAATCTTTTTTCCATAACATTAATTCTGTAGAAAGATCTCATACCAGGAGAAGCCAGGCAAGGCACTCCCAGGAGAGTAATTACTTTATTATGAACTCTTGAGAAGCTCCTTCTAAAATTAAGCATATATCTGAATTGGAGAAGGAGGCTTACACATGATTTTCATTTGTCTTTGCTTCATTATTTCCTTTCTTCCTACTTCTGTTTCTATGTTGGGAATCTACCCTTAGGATATCATGGAGCTTTTCTGAAAATCTATACTTCTATTTAAATGTTGCAACAAACTGAACCATAGGTAATTCATCTTGTTAGAGGAGAAAGCTAAGTGAACATTCCAAATCAAATTATTAATTCTGCTTAAATATTGTGTTCAAATAAGTCTTGACAAATTCTTAATTCCAACAGATTTCTGTGATTAAAGTTCATTCTTTCCTCAAAGTTCATTTTTATCCTAACACATATTCTTTAAAAAATTAATTTTAAAAATTATTGAATATATTTTATTTATAGCATTTTATATCATGTTGCTTTCATAGGAGCTTAAATTTGAAGCTGAAAATACTTTGAGTACAATCCCTCATCTTTATCTTTTTGCTGAGGCATTGGGATTAAGTGACTTGTATAGGGTCACACAGCTAGGAAGTATTAAGCATCTGAGGCCAGATTTGAATTCAGACTTGAAAGGATAATGTGGGATTGGGAGGTTAAGTGACTTTCCCAAATACAAATAGCTAAAGAAGATCTGATAAGATATTTGAACCAATAGCTCCCAGGACAGCACTTTATCAGGCTATCTTTAAATTTGTAAATGTGTAGTGCTTGAATGTCTAAACATCCACTTCCCTTCCCTTTACTTCTCAAATAGAACATAACAAAGAGGGAGGGGACAATTAAATAAAACTAAATAACCCATTACCCATTACACCTTACTTTTCAATTAAGAGATAGTGGTTTACTTTCTCCTTTCTTCTTTGAGTGTCTAGCTTGATCATTTTTAATATTATTAATATCATAATATATAATATAATATATCACATTATATAATTTTAATAATATTATATAACATAGTGAAATTCAGTTTCCTTTTGTGTTGCTCTTGATGTTATTGCTGTTGTTGTTATTGTTGTTCTTCCCATTTATATTTCTGTAGTCATTGTGTATGTCCCTCTGTCCATATAGGGTATCATACCCTTACCTACAGATGCCCTTAAAAGCATTATTTTTTTCCTTTTTTGCATCTTTGAACCCTCCCAAGATATCTTGAGTTTATTGAATAGATTGTTTTCCTTAAAGAACATATATTAAACAAAAACCAATGTGATTCTAATTGGCCACCAAAAAGTATTAGACCAAGCCCCATTTGGTTACTTCTTGGGTCCTAGACTCAGACTGAACATAAATAGCAGTTATTTCTGATTTGGCCAGAACCCTGAGGATCTTCTCCTCCCAGATTCAGGCATTTATTCACTTATTTAATTACTTAGTTTTCTTTGGACTAGGCAAAAGAAATGATTCTTTCACTCAATTGATATCTAGCATTAATTACCAAATAGTAGCAGGCTCAGTCAAATTTAGACTTGTTGAAGATTTAGCTTAAAAAGGCTAAGGTCTCCCATTTCATCCAGGACCACCTACAGTCATCTTGAACTATATTTTGCCACTGGACCCAGATGGTTCTGGAGGAGAAAGTAGCCAAGTGACCTTACATAGTCCTCCCTCACTTAAATTCAATTCACTTGTATCGCATCACCTCCCTGATATCACTGTTCTCTTCCAGAGGAAGAACAAACAACACCTAAACAACATGTGCTATCGTAATTAGATTTAAGTGGTTCATTTGCAATGGATAAAGGCTGCCAGGGACATAGGAATAAAGGGGAAAAACTAAAGTATACAATCTATTTTTTGACTTTGTCTGATTCTCACTATTCAGTGAGAATTCGCGCTCCAGTTGCACCTAATGGTGAATGGTAGGTTGGATATAACATACTCACTGTGGGCTTTATTGGTTTCATTTATTACCTTCTTGGGCTAGTTTAATAACCCAGTGGGTTCTAGAGCTATGGTAAGATAGCCACATTTTTCTCATTGTTCTCCTGGTCAATTCAGTTTCTGGAGCTATCACCTGAATGGAGGACTGAGTCAATCTCTTAGTTAATTACAAATAAAATCTACATTCCTACTGTTCCCCAAAAGACTATACAGGAGAAGGTTGTGAGGTAAAATAGTTTGTATTTATCAAAAAGAGAATTTGTCTGATGGCAAGGCAAAAAATTTCCTGGTTGTCATGCTAAGTTGAGAGGGGAATTCTGTGGAGAGTGGATATTATTCACTCTTTGGGAGAGAGAGGAAAGGAACATCATCTGCTTGGTGACCTATAAGTTATATCACCCAACTGGGTGTAATAATATTGTTTTGATACAGTCACCTCTATCTTCATCAGATCCTACAGTTCTTCTCTAACTATGTTCAGGAATGGAAACAAGTCTATCAATTTGCTCCTCTTCTTCAAGGTATAAAATATTCCCTTCCCTCTCCTCCTTTCTCTTTCCATCCCCTCCTTTCCTCTCCTCTCATATACTCTTTTAATGTTTTCTCCTGCCATCATCAGTTATGTTCCATTTACAGCATTATGAAATTCCTGTGCTTAGGAAGGCATGATACATGTACAATATTTTCCTTATTCTACTGTTTGATAAATACAAATATCTTATATAATTTCTTAAAGGGCATTTTTATAATATTTCAAAATAATTTTTAGATATACCTCCTCCCCCAGCTACAAAACAAGTGCTTTCCATTAACAAAGAAAAACTATTAAACAAAAATCCATATATAATCATTTTATTTTGTAGAATATATAATATTTCAAACTTACAGTGCAAATCCTAAAACTTTTTTTTTTTTTTAATTTAGTGGGGAGGAGTCAAGATGATGGAGAGTAAGCATGTCTTTATCTGAATTCTTCCTCAGATCAACACCAGATCAAGATTCTGAATTGGTTTTGGAGTGACAGAACCCACAAATATTTGGAGGGTAACAAATTTCCAATAAAAGATATTTTTTGAAGAAAGAAAAGGTCTGTTTCAGTCAGGTGGGAGGCAGATCAACATAGACAAAGCATAGGGAACTAGGGTGTTGTTACCTCTGTTTGCTAGGGAATCTACTGTGAGGCTTTTAGGCAAAATATAGGTACATTGGCTATTCTGTCCTGGTTAAAAAAACAGTGGATCAGCAAACTAGCTCTGAGACATCCAACTTAAATGCAAAAGGCAAATAGTGAGCCTTTAAATCCCAGAAAAGCACAGAATCTGGCTACTCAGCACCAAAAGTCAGTCAGCAATATCAGCCCCAGAATAACCTAAAGTGGTTGGAAGCTTGGGCAATCTCCCCTTTGCCCTAAGAGCAGAATCAATACTAAAAAAAATGAGCAAAAAAACCAAAAAGAACTCCAACTAAAGATAGTTTTTATGGAGAAAAAGAAGAACATACATCAAAGCCTGAATAACCTAAAGATAAATTATCTCCAGATGAAGCCCCAAAGGGTGATTGAATGAGTTGGTCTCCATATCACAAGACTCTCGTGGAAGAATTCAAAAAGGATCTTAAAAGAGAGTTAGAAGGAAACAGGGGAAAGGAAAACTTTGCAAGAGAGTTTGGAACAGGAAAAACAGAAATTATCTAAAGAAAACTGCTTAAAATTAGATTTGATAAAATGGAAAAAGCATATAGCTCCTTACAAAATAGATATGAAAAAGAAACCAATTCATTGAAAAACAAAATCTATAAAATGGGAAAAAGCATTGAACAAAACACTTCCTTTAAAAGATCAATTGGCAAAATGCAAAGGAGATAAAAAAAAACCAACTGAAGAAAAAAATTCACTAAAAATTATAGTTGAACAAATGAAAGGGAATTACTCAATGAGACTTCAAGAATCAATCAAACAAAACCAAAAAAGAAAAAGTAGAAGAAAATGTAAAATACCTCATTAGAAAAACAACTGCTGGAAAATAAATCTAGGAGAGACAATCTAAGAATAATTGGATTTCCTGAAAACCATGATGAAAAAAGAGCCTAGACATCATCTTTTAGGAAATCATCAAGAAAACCTGCCTGTATGTACTAGAACCAGAGGGTAAAATAGCCATTGAAAAAATTCACTGGTCATTTTCTGAAAGAGACCCCCTTTCATTTGTTTTCATTTGAAAACTCCAAGGAAAATTTTAACTAAATTTCATAATTATCAAATCAAGTTTAAAATATTGCAAGCAGTTGTAAGGAAACAATTCAAATATGGAGGAGTCACAACCAGGATTACCCAGGACCTAGCAGCTTCCACTTTAAATGATATAAGGGCATGGAATCTGATATTCCAGAAGGCAAAGGAACTTGGATTGCAGTCAAGAATCAACTTGATTATGGCAAAATTGAACATTGTCTTTCAGGGGAAAAGATAGAATTATAAGGAAACAATGAATTTCTTTTAATTCTGATGAAAAGACCAGAGCTGAATAAAAAAAAAAAAAAAATCTCAAAATACAGAACTCAAGAGAAGCACAAAAAGGTAAAAAGGAAAGAAAAAATAACTTTCTTTTAAAAGTTAAAAAGCTTATATCCCTATATGGGAAGATGATATGATATGTTTAGCTATTGAAATTGGTTTCTCTGTTATGGGTATTGATTAGATCTGACTTTATTTGTGTGGAAATTGTTTTCTAATTGTGTCATATAGTTCCTGACTTTGCCTTGGTAGAGAAACTCCCAAATATTTTATATTATCAACAGTTATTTTAAATGGAATTTCTTTTTGTATCTCTTGCTACTTGACTTTGTGGGTAATATATAAAAATGCAAATGATTTATGTGAATTTATTCTATATCCTGAAACTTTGCTAAAGTTATGAATTGTTTCTAGTGTTTTTTTTAGTCAATTCTCTAGGATTCTCTAAGTATACCATCACATGATTTGCAGAATGATAATTTGGTTTCTTCCTTACCTATTCAAATTCCTTTAATCTCTTTTTCTTCTCTTATTGTTAAAGCTAACATTTCTAATACAATGTCAAATAGTAATGGTGATAGTAGGCAACTTTGTTTCAACCCTGATTTTACTGGGAATGGTTTCAATTTGTCCCCATTCTATATGATGCTTGTAGGTTGGTTATAAATAGATGCTTCTGATCATTTTAAGGAAAACTCAATTTATTGCTATTCTCTCTAGTGTTTTTATTAAGAATGGTTGTTAGATTTTATCAAATTTTTTTTTGGAATCTATTGAGATAATTATATGATTTTTTTGCTGTTTGATTATCTGTGTAATCAATTATGATAATAGTTTTTCTAATGTTGAACCAGACCTGCTTTCCTGCTATAAATTCTAATTGGTCATAATGAATTATCCTGGATATAACGTTCTTTAATCTCTTTGCTAATATTTTATTTAAGAGTTTTGCATAAATATTCATTAGAAAATTGGTCTATAATTTTCTTTCTCTGTTTTTATCCTACTTTGTTTAGGTATTAGAATCATATCTAGGTCATAAAAGGAATTTGATAGAACCCCTTCTTTTCCTAATTTTGCATAGAATTGGAATTAATTGTTCTTTACATGTTTCATAAAATTCACATGTGAATCCATCTGGCCTTGGAGACTTTTTTTTAGGAAGTTGATTAATGGCTTGTTCTATTTCTTTTTCTAAAATGGGACCATTTAAGTAATTTATTTCTTCTTTTCTTAATTTGGTTAATCTATATTTTTGTAAGTATTCCTCCATTTCACTTAGATTATCATATTTATTGACATATAGATGAATAAAATAACTCAATTATTGTTTTAATTTTCCCTTCATTGAATGGAAATTCTCCCTTTTAATTTATGAGATTAATAATTTGATTTTCTTCTTTCCTTTTTCTAATCAATTTAAGTTAATATCTATCTTATTGGTTTTTTCATATAATCAACTCAGCTTTATTTACTAATTCAATATTTTTCTTATTTTTGATTTTATTAATCTCCCCTTTTATTTTCAGATTTTGAAATTTGGTATTTCATTGGGTTTTTTAATTAATTCTTTTTCTAACATTTCAGTTGAAAACCCAATTCATCAATCTTCTCTTTCTCTATTTTATGCAAGTAAGAATGTAAAGATAAAAAATTTCCTCTAATAATCATTTTGACCACATCCCACAAATTTTGGTATTTTGTCTCATTAATGTCATTATCATAGATGGGTTTTTTGTTTTTGTCTATGATTTTTTGTTTCACCCACACTTTCTTTAGGATTAGATTGTTTAGTTTCTTATCTATTTTCCTTTGACTTTTTTGCTTATGATTTTTATTGCATCATGATCTGAGAAAAACTCTATTTTTGCCTTTTTGCATTTTACTTTGAAGTTTTTATGCCTTAGTAAATTGTCAATTTAGCTATAGGTTCCATATATTGCTGAGAAAAAGGTATATGCCTTTCTGTCTCCATTCAATTTACTCCAAAGGTCTATTATATCTAACTTTAATGGGATACTATTTACTTCCTTAACTTCTCTCTCATTTATTTTGTCATTGGATTTGTCTAATTTTGAGAAAGCAAGGTTTTTTTTTTTTTTTTTTTTTAACAATTTATTTATTTATTTATTTTTATTACAGTAACTTTTTATTGACAGAACCCATGCCAGGGTAATTTTTTTACAACATTATACCTTGCACTCACTTCTGTTCCGTTTTTTCCCTCCCACCCTCTATTCCCTCTCCTAGATGGCAAGCTGTCCTATATATGTTGAATATGTCATAGTATATCCTAGATACAATGTATGTGTGCAGATCCAAACAGTTTTCTTGTTGCACAGGGAGAATTGGATTCAGAAGGTAAAAATGACCTGGGAAGAAAAACAAAAATGCAAACAGTTTACATTCATTTCCCCGTGTTTCTTACTTTGGGTGTAGCTGCTTCTGTCCATCATTGATCAATTGAAACTGAATTAGGTTTCTTTGTCAAAGAAATCCACTTCCATCAGATTACATCTTCATACAGTATCGTTGATGACATATATAATGATCTCTTGGTTCTTTATTTCACTTAATGGTTCCCATGTAATTTTCCAAGCCTTCTGTATTCATCCAGTTTATTTTATAAAATAAAATTAAACATTCATATACCACAACCAACCATTCTCCAAATTGATGGGCATCCATTCATTTCCAGTTTTTACCACTACAAACAGGGCTGCACAAACATTTCCAATACTGGTCCCTTTCCTTCTTTGTATCTCCTTGGGGTAAAGCCCATAGAAAACTGCTGGATCAAAAGGGGCAAGTTTGATAATTTTTTGGGCAAATTCGATTGCTTCCAGAATGGTTGGTTCTTCACATCCACCAACAATGTATCAGTGTCCCAGTTTTCCCCATCCCTCCAACAGTCATCAATTTTTCCTGTCATCTTAGCCAATCTGAAGGGGTGTGGTGGTATCCGATTGTTTAATTTGATTTCTCTGTTTAATAATGATTTAACACTCTTTTTTCATAGGGTAATAATTTCAATTTCATCATCAAAATTGTCTGTTCATATCCTTTGACCATTTGTCAATTAGAGAATGGCGGTTTTTTAAATTAATGTTTTCAATTTTGGGAATGAGGCCTTTATCAGAAACTTTTGAAGTGTTTTCAGTTTGTTGCTTCCTCTAATCTTTTTGTTTGTTTTTTTGTCAGGCTTTTTAATTTGATGTAATCAAAATTTTCTATTTTTGTGATCAAAATGGTCTCTAGTTTATCTTTACTCACAAATTTCTTCCTCCTCCACAAGTCTGAGAGATAAACTATCTTATGTTTTCAATTTATTTATAATCTTTTCTTTATTTAAATCCTGGACCCATTTGATCTTATCTTGGTTAACGGTGTTAAGTGTGGGTCCATGCCTAATTTCTTTAAACTAATTTCCAGTTATCAGCAGTTTTTTCAAATAATAAATTCTTATCCCAAAGAGGATCTTTGGTTTGTCAAACCTAGTTGCTATATGACATTCTGTCTTGAACTAATTTCCCTGATCAACTAATCTATTTCTTAAACAAATGGTTTTGGTGACTGCTGCTTTATAATATAGTTTTGCATCAGGTCATGACCACCTTCATTTGTTTTTTAATTCTTTTGAGATTCTTGACCTTTTATTATTTCATATAATTTTTTTTATTTTTTCTACATCATTAAAATATTTTCTTGGAAGTCTGATTGTTATCTACTAAATAAATAGATTAGTTTAGGGATTGTCATCATTATTTTGCTCGACCTGTCCAGGAGCACTTAAATTTTTCAATTGTTTAATCGCTTTATTTTAGGAAGTTTTTTTAATTTTACTCATATAATTCCTGACTTTCTTTTGGTAATAGATTCCCAAATATTTTATGCTGTCAACAGTTATTCTGAATAGAATTTCTTTTGTATCTCTTTTTTTGGATTTTTGTTGGTGATGTATAAAAATGCTGAGGATTTATGGGTTTATTTTATAACCTCAACTTTCTAAAAGTTATGGATTATTTCTAATCGCTTTTAGTAGAATCTTGGGTTCTTAAGTATAATCTATCATCTGCAAAGGTGATGTTTGGTTTATTTTTATTCTGTTCCTTTAATCTTTTCTCGACTCTTATTGCCTGGCTGTGTTTCTTACAATATTGAATAAGTGGTGATATGGGCACCTTGCTTCCCCAGATCTTACGGAAGGTTCCAGTTTTCCCCATTGATATGATGCTTACTGATGGTTTTAAATTTTACTATTTTGAAAAAGTCCATTTTTTCATCTCTCAAGATTTTATTAGGAATGGATTTGGTTTTTCAAATGCTTTTTCTGCATCTATTGAGATGATCATATGGTTTTGTTTGTTTCTTATTGATTAGGTCAATTTGTAATGTTTTCCTATTGAAAAACCCTGCATTCCTGGTATAAATCCTACTTGGTCATGTGTATTATCCTGGGAATATTTTCTGTTTTTTTGTAATATTTTTTTTAAGATTTTAGCATCGATATTCATTAAGGGTTGGTCTATAATTTTCTTTTCTATTTTCAGCCTACCTGGTTTTTATCAATTTCCATGTCTGTGTCTAAAGGGTTTGGTGGACTCCCCATCCCTATTTTCAAATAGTTTTATATGCTTAGGGTTAATTGTTCTTTAAATGTTTGGTAGAATTCATGTAAATCCATCTGGTCCTGGGATTTTTTCTTGGGGTTGGTTAATGCTTTTCTTTTCTTTTCTAAGATGGGACTTTTGGATATTTCTTCTTTCTCTTTTTTGGGCAAGTTTTTTTAAGGTATTCTTCCATTTCATTTAAGTTTCAAATTTATTACCATAAAGTTGGGCAAACTAATTCTAATTATTGCTCTAATTTCCTCTTCATTATGGCATTCTCCCTTTTCTTTTAAGACTAACAATTTGTTTTCCTCTTTTCCTTTTTTTCATCAGTTTATAAGGGTTTTCTATTTTTGTTGTTTTTCCTTGAAAACTCTTAGTTTATTAATTAATTCACTGTTTTTTTTACTTCAATTTTATTGATCCTCCTTTTATTTTAAATTTCCAGTTTAGTTTTCATTGGGGTTTTAATTTGTTCTTTTCTAGCATTTTAGTTGCAAGCCCAATTCGTTGTTCTCTTTCTCTATTTTTACAAGTAGGCCTCTAGACTATGAAATTTCCCCTTAAACCCTTTCCACCACATTTGGTATAATGTCTCTTTTGTCATTTCTTGGTGAAATTAATTATTCTATGTTTGCTGTTCACCCAATCATTCTTTTTATGGTTTTACTTTCCAATTTTTTTGGTCTACTTTCCCTGGCTTTTTGTTGAGTGTAATTTTTTTTGGTCTGAAAGGATATTTACTATTTCTGTATTGCATTTGGTTTAGGTTTTTGGTTAAATTGGTCTTTTTTTTAGGTTTTGAATTTTAAGGTTCCCTTTCTTCTCCTTTCATTTTTCCAGAGCTTAACTAATTTTCTAGATTCTATTTAACCTTTTGATTTTTCTTATTTATTTTTGTTTGATTTTTTTTAAGTTTGGCCCCAATTTTTTTGTTTAAATTTTTTTTACTTCAATTTTTTTTTTAATCTACCCCTTGGTTATTTTTTAATATTGGATTGCTTCTATTTTTCCTTTGAAGTTTTTTTTTCTTTAATTAGTCTTTTTTTTTTCTTGACTGGAAGGAGGTACCCTTTTTTTTTATTCCCGAATAATAATTTTAATCCCTTTTACCTTTTTCTTCTTTCCCTTTTTGTGTTTTTAAACAATTTAGTGGTTTGGGGAACCTTTTAATTGCATCCTTTTGAGTTTTTTTCTTTAAATTTAAATCCCCCTTTTTTTAATTTTTAATTTTTCTTTTCCCCTTTCCCTTTAACCCCTTCCCATTTAAAATTTACAATTGTTTAGCCCTTCTTTTAGATCCCTCCTCCCCACCTTGGTTCCTCCCATTTTTTTCCCTCACTTTCTTTTCCTCTCTTATTTTTCCTTCCTTTTTTCACTTTTCCCTTCCATTTTTGGTTTTTACCAAATTAAATTTTGGTTTTTAAAAATTTTAGGCAAAATAACCCCTTTTCTCCCCCCTTCCTTCCAGATAAAAGGGCCCCTTTGCTTTTGGGGTTTTTTTCCCCTGGAAATTCCTTTCCACCCCTTTCACAAGGTTTGTATTTTTTTTTGGAAAATTATTCCCTTTTTTTACCTTTTTAGGTTTTTAGTTCATATTTGAGTAAAATTTCTTTTGTTCTGTTTTCCCAAAAAAATAAATTCATTTTTAATCCTCTTCTTCCCTGGGGTTCTTTGCTTGTTATTTTGGTTTCCTTCTGCCTTTTCAGTTCAATTTCGGTTCGACAAGAGGATAAATTTTTTTATCCTTATTTTGGTTCCCAAATTTTTTAATTGGTTTTTGGTTTAATTTTTCCTTCTTTAGGGTTCTGGTTTCCAATATTTTGGGTTTTTATTTGGGATCCTTCTGGGGGATTGTTAAACCTTTCAAGTTATTTTATTTGTTTTTGGGATTTTATTTTCGAATACAAAAGGCCGGTCTTTTTTTTATCGTATTTTCTGGGGAAATCCTTTGTTTCCCTAATTTATTTTTTCCGGTTTTTTTTTTGAAGGTTTTCAATTTTCCCATTTTTGGTTTTTTTTTTCCTTTCGTTGTTTGGTATCTTCCATTTTTCTTTTCTGTTTTCGGCTTTTCTTTTTTTTTTTTTTTAAAATAGCCTTTTTTCGGATTTAATTATTTAAGCTTTAACATTTCCAAACCTTTTTCCAAATTTTTCCCTTTCCCCCAATTTGGGGTGACCATAATGTTTTTTAAAATATAAATTAAACAATGTTCCTGAAAAACCCCTTTTTTTTTTAAAAAATAGCTTTATTTACAATTACGGGAAAATAAAACAGGTGTATTTAGTTTTCAATTAATTTTTTCCCCCAAATTCTTTTTCGGGGAAAATTTTTATTATTATTAGAAAATTTGGTTACCCTTTTAAAGGATGGCCTGGATCAGACTGATATTAAATTGTTGGAAGAATAAATCAGGTTCTATATAATATTCATGTAAGTTTTAGGCCTTCAAATTTTTTTGGCATTTCTTCAGCATAATTTCCATAATATTAAAATTTTCAAATTCTCCACGATGGACATCCTTATTTGTTTTGATAAAAAGCGGCCCAAAATTCTTTCCCCCTTTCCCTTCTTAAATCTCGGGTTTCCCTGTAAATTTTCGGAAAGGGGTTCCCTTTTATAACCCAATATTCAAATTCCAAAATGGTTATTTTTCCCCCCCAAAATGCACAAGTTGTTTTCGTCCCTCCCCCTTTTTTTTTTTTGAACCCTGACTTGGTAGGGTATCTTTTTTTAATTTTTCATTAAAATACTTAATTTTTTATTAAAATACAATTTCTTCATCTAGTTTCCCCCTACCTTTAATTTTTCAATTTGGGAAATGGCGTTTTTTTAAAATTAGAGTTTTCTTAATTATTTTTGAAATAGGCCTTTTTGAACCTTTTTTGTAAAAATATTTTTCCCATTTTTGTTTTAATTTGTTTTATTTGTTTTCAAAAATTTTATTTTATAATGAAATTTTCTTTATTTTGGATGGGTTTCCAGCGCTTTGGTTAAAATTCCCTTAAGGTCCCTTTAAACTTCCCTGTTTTTTTTTTAAAACTTTTTTATTGGTATAACCCTTTCCTTATTTTGGTGTCAGGTTAAGTTGGTCAATTAGTTTCCCAAATTTTTCCAATTTTCCCCAATTTTATAAAATAATTTTATCCCAAACGGGCTTTGGGTTTTCGATAGGTTGTATTTGTTCTGTTTTATTTGAAAATTTTCCATTTATCAAAATGTTCAAATCCAAAAGTTTTGGTTTTTTCATAAATAATTTTAATTGGTAAACCATATTTATTTTTTCAAAACCCTTTATCTTGGCCCTTTGTTTTTAATGCTTTTTTTATTTTTCTGGTTTAAAATATTTTTTGATTTTTTATACCCTAAATTTTGTTTGGTTTTATTATTTATTTTTTCAGGCATTTAATATTTTTTTGGTTGTTTTAATTTTTGAAAATGGTTTAATTTTTGTCATTTTTATTTTCCCTTGGCTAAATTCCAAATTTTATTTCAAATTTTTAAATCAATTTTTTTGTAATTGCTGTTATTTTGTTAGGTGATTTTTGTGAGATTATTTTTTTTTTATAAACAATTTGCTAAATTTATTTTTCTTAACTTTTGGAAACTTGTTTTTAAATAATCATGTATGGAAAATAAATTTTTTCCTAAATTTTTTTATTCCTTTAACTTTTTCGATTCTTCTAGGGTTTTCAAAATAAAATGTAACGGAAGGGATATGGGCCCTTTTTCCCCTCTTATTAATTTCTTTGTCTATTCATAGTGCTTCTATTTTTAAATAGAGTGTGAATTTTTAGGAAAGGTTTTTTTCTTCCCAATGTTTTTAAAAATGGTTTATTTTTCAAGTTTTTTTTATTAGGAATCAATGGTTTTTATTTTTTTAAATGATATATTGTTTTTTTTATTGAACCAGCCCCGATTTGTTTTTCCTATTGACAATTGATTTCTTAAATTTTTTTTCTTTGTAATATTTTATTTAAGTTTTCTTATTCTTGGATTGGTTTAATTTTCTTTCTTTTTCATAGGTTTGGTATAATTCCCTTCTTGTTTTAAAGGGTTTGGTAATTACCTTTTTTATAAAAATTTTTGCTTACCCTTTTTTAAATTTTAAAATTTTAAACCATTGGTCCTATTTTTTTTAATTTTTAATTCCTGTTTTTTTTTCTAAAGGGATTTTTAAAAATTCTTCCTTCTTTTTTTGGGGTTTTTTTTATCTCCTTTATTAGGTTTAAATTTATTGGCATAAATTTTGGGAAAATAATTTATTATTTTCAATTTCCTTTTTTTAATTTCCTTTTCATTTTTGACTCTTTTCATTTTTCCTTTCCCCTTTTCTTCTTTTTACCAAAGGCACATTTTATTTTTTCTTGAACCAACTCTTTTTTTTTATTTAAAGTTTTTTTTTAAATTTTTAATTTCCCTTTTAATTTTAAATTTCCAATTTGTATTTGATTGGGGTTTTAATTTGGTCTTTTTTAGTTTTTTTGGGTTTAAATCCAATTCATTTATCTTTTTTTTCCTGTTTTATTCAAGTGTCAGGTATAAATTCCCCTTATTACCCCGGCTGCATCCCACAAATTTTGGTATGATGTTCATCATTGTCATTATCTTGAGGAAATGATTTTTATCTATAATTTGTCTTCACCCAATATTCTTTAGATATTTTTGGTTTCAATTTTTTTTCTTTTTTCTTTTTTAATGGTTTTATTGCATCTGATCTGAAAAAGAAAGCATTTACTATTTCTGCTTTCTTTTTTTAATTTTTCTTTATTCCAAATATGGTCAATTTTTGAATAGGTTCCATGAACTGCTGAGAAGAAATATATTACCTTCTATCTCCATTAATTTTCCAAAGTCCCAAATACCTAATTTTTTCTAATATTCTATTTACTTCTTTAATTTCTTTCTTATTTTTGTTTTGTTTTGTTTGTCTAATTCTGAGAGTCATTAGATCTCCACTATTACAGTTTTGTTGTCTTTTTTTCTTGCAACCTCTTAACTTCTCCTTTAGAAGTTGGTGCCATACCACTTTATATATTTTAATATTGATATTGTGTTGTTTTGTACCCTTTAGCGGATGTGTTTCCTTCCATTCTTTTAATTAGATCTTTTTACTTTTGTTGATCTCGATAAGGATGCTACCCCTCTTTTTGACTCCCGAAGCATAATGATTTGTCCAGCCTTTTCCTTTACCTATATTATCCCCCTTTAAATGTGTTTCTTGTAAACAACATATTTAGTTCGACTTTGATCCAGTCTGCTATCGCCTCCCTTTTGGGGAGTTCATCCCATTCACATTTGGTTGAATTACTAACTCGTATTTCCTGCCTTCCTAAAACCCAATTGTCTTTACTTATTCTTCCTCCCCAACCCTCTTTCCCCCTTTTAAACTTTACCTCATCCGATACTTATCCTCTTTATAATCCTCCTCCCCCTTTGGTCTTTCCCCTTCCTTCCCTTATTCTCTTTTTTTTCCTTTTCCTCTCCCCGTTTTTAATGAGGTGAGAAATTTTCTCAAAAAATGTCAATTATTTTTTCGAGCCAACTCTGATGAGGTAAAAGATTCACACAATGTTCCTCCCCCTCTAAATTTCCTCAGATTGATAAGTTTCCTTGCCTCTTTTTTCCCTCCTTCCCACCTTATTCGCCATCATCCCTTTTTCCATATCTACTTCCCTTTTTATGTTATATCAGTACAATCAAATTATACATGTATTCTTTTGTATATCCACAACAGAAAACAATTTCAAGGTTTTTTTACCTTTCTGCACTTTGAGTTCTATGTTTGGAATCAAATTTTTTGTTTAGTTCTGGTTTTTTTAAAACAAATGGAATTCATTTGTTTCATTAAATTCCATCTTCTTCCCTGGAAAATCTCACAGTGGGTAGTTTATTCTTGGCTGCATCTCAAGTTTTGTCCTTTCGGAATTCATATTCCAGGCCCTTTTTCCTTTTGTAAAGGGGCCCAGATCTTTTGATCCTTTTACCCGGTATTTAAATGGTTTTTTTTGGGCTTGTAAATTTTTTTCCAATCATAGTTCGAAATTTTGCCCAATATTTTGGGATTTTTATTTTGGGGTTTCTTTCAAAGGTGTTGATGAATTCTTTCAAGCCTATTTTACCTTCTGATTCTATTCATCTCAACTCTTTGATGATTTCTGAAAAATAGTATCTAGGCTCTTTTTTTCATAGTTTCAGAAACCTTCCTAGTTTCTCTAATCTATTTTCCAAGTCTGTCGTTTTTCAAGTAGATAATTCATGGTTTTTCCAGTTTTATTTTTTGTTTTGTTACGATTTTGGTGTCCAATGAATTTAGTTTCAATTGTTCATTCTAATTTTTTTAAAAATTTTTTCTTCATTACTTTTTTACTTTTTCTTATTGTCCAATTGAGTTTTTAAATGTTTTTTGGTCTGTGGAATTTTTTTCCATTTCACTAATTTTTTTTTTTAGTAATTATTTTCTTTTCAATTCAAGATCCTACTTTCTTGGTTGTTTGTCTTTTCCAATTCCGGATCCTACTTTCTTTGAGTTCTTTGTCTTTTTCCAATTCCAAGATCCTACTTTCATGAATTCTTTTTTTTCAATTCACAATTTTACTTTCCTGAATTTTTTTTACTTTTTCCAATTCGTTTTGGGTTGTTGCTCTTTAAGGCTTTTCCTTTCCCCATTTATTTCTAACCTTTTGAGACCCTTTTAACCTTTCTGAGAGATCATGTAAGGAGGACAGTCTGATGCATTTTGTGTTTGGGTCTTCGGTTTGTGACCGTCTTTTTCTCCATAGAAGCTGTCGATCGTTCTTTTCATCTTTTTATTCTTTTAAGTTTGGTATTCTCCAAGGGCAAGGGGTTACCACCTCTGCAGAGCAGGAGAGGAAACCGATTTCGGCCCAGGTTGGGAGGGGGAGTTTTCCCTTCCCCAACAGGAGTATTCAGACTCCGAGCTATCAGGCCGGTTGGCTGAGGGGTTGGATTGCCCTCGGCTGGAGACTAAGGGTGGTGTCACGCCCCAGGCCCCTTTCTTGTGGGACCCGGGATTAGAGCGACGCAGATTGCAGACCGCAGACCGCCGGAACTCTGCCCAGTGTCTCGCCCTTATCGGCCCTGAAACTCTATAAGCCAGGCTACTGCCAGATTTTTTAAAACCCGGCTGGTCCTCCTGCCGTGGGATCCAAACTCCCCAAGGAAAAGCCGTACTGGGGTTCGATGTTTGTGCTGAGATCTGCCTTCACCCTGGGTTTGAGACTCCCTAACCTAATTTCCTCCCAGTCTGTGGATTCCCCCCTAGAACCAACCTTTTTGGGAGACTCAGATTTTCTTTGACCCGGGAGTTGTTCACTTCTTATCTTTACAATTGAGCAGTCAAGACTATTTTGAGGCTCGAAAATATTGATAAAGGGTAAGAGAAATTAGAAATGTCTTCTCCGCCATCTTGGCTCTGCACCCCAATGAAGTCTTTTCTTCACTCACTTTTTTCATATCTTTTTCTAATTGTCCAATTTGTTCTATGCAATGTTTTTCCATTTTGCCAATTTTATCCTTTAGAGAGCTATTTTCTGTTTCCAGTTAACTAATCCTTTTTCAAATTTGTTTTCTTTATCCCTTGACTTTAAATGGGTGGAATGACTTTCCAGTCTTTCTTCAAGCCCCCTCTCCTTTTCCCATTTTCTTCTAGCTCTTTGAGCCTTTTTAATTTTCTATGAGATTCATCGTTGGAGGAAGATGATTCCTCCTTGGGGATTCACCGGAATAATCATTTTAGTCTCCTCAGGGTTTAGAGTCTGCTTCGTCCATATAAAAACTGTTAACCATTAAGGTCCTTTTCAATTTTTTGCTATTTTGTCAGGAAGAAGCCAACTAGCAAAAAAAAAGAAAAAAACCCAAATAAATCTCTTTTTTGGGGAGGGGGGTGGTGTTCAGCCCTCACAGACTGGGGGCAGCAGTGAGGCGGCCCAGGACTGTGCTGCGCCTTGTCCTAACCTTGAGCGTGCTGAGACACTGTGGGGGGGTGGCCAGGTCCTTAGGGAACTCCAGCTGTTTGGGATTCTTCCCCCGTGTTTTTAGCTTTTCTGGGCTATGACTTACTGCCGGGAAAGTATCCAATCCTGGAATCTCCCAGAGACGGCTGAGATCCACCCCAACCCCCTGGTCTGCTCGGCAGCTGCCTGCAAACTCTTGCCCTGCCCCCAGCCGGCCCGATCTAAAACCGCTTGCCCTCGGAAAACGACCTTTCCGTTGAATTCGGATGTCTTCTCTTTGAACTATTTGTGGGTTCTTTTCATCAGGCTTAATTCAGAGGCTTGTAATGGATGGTTCTGAGGAAAAGAGGTTACAAGCTGTGGCCTCCTCACCAGCTTGGCTGGAAGTTCCCAAGAAAGCAAGATAGTATAATTTTGCTGTCTAATTCTTCTTGCATCTTTTTTAACCTCCACTCTAGAAATTTGGATGCCATATCACTTGGTGTATATATGTTTTGTATTGATATTACTTCATTATATATGGTACTTTTAGGTAGGATGCAATTTCCTTTCTTATCTCTTTTAATTAGATCTGTTTTTGCTTTTTCTTGATCTGAGATCAGGATTACTATGCCTGATTTTTACCAATATTTCCCCAGCCTTTTTATCTTTGTTAAATTATCCTTTCTTTAAATGGTTTCTTGTTTAAAACAAATTGTAGGTTTTTTAACATTGTCTGCTATATGCTTCTGTTTTATGGGAGAGTTTATCCCATTCACATTAAAAGATAAAGTTACTATCTCTATATTCCCTGCCATCTTGTTTACCTCCAGTTATATTTTTATATTCCCTTTCCTCCTTTTCCATCGTCTCCAGTATTTTGTCACTAATTACTCCCTCCATCAAATAGCCCTCCCCTTTTGCATCCCCCTCCTTTTTATAACTTTCCCCTTGTGCTTTTGTTCTCCATCCTATTAGCACCCTCCCCCCACCTTTCCCCCTTTCCTCTTCTACTTCCTTATAGGATGAAACAAACTTCTCTGGGAAGTTAAATATGTTTGATATTCTCTCTTTGAGCCAAATCTGAGAAGAGTAAGATCTGCACAATGCTCATTCATCTCCCCTCTTTCCCTCAATTGCAATAGGTCTTTTTTTGCCTTCTCATGAGATATAATTTCCCTCATTTTAATTCCATTTTCCTCTTCTTCCAGTAGAATCACTGTTCTTCCTCTAATTTCTTTTAAAAATCATCATCATAAAATCAAATTATATCTTCACACTCTAAGTATAGACATAACAGAAATACAGATCTCAATATAAGCTTTTTAACTTTTTTTTTTTTCTGAGGCAATTGAGGTTATGTGATTTGCCCAAGGTCACACAGCTAGGAAGTGTTAAGTATCTAAGATTAGATTTGAACTTAGGTCCTCCTGACTTCAGGGCCGGTGCTCTATCTACTGCACCACCTAGCTGCCCCAAGCTTTTTAACTTTTAAAAGTAAGTTATTTTTTTCTTTCTCTTTTACCTTTTTATGCTTCTCTTGAGTTCTGTATTTGAAGATCATATTTTCTGTTCATCTCTGATCTTTTCATCAGAAATACATGATATTCACCTATTTCATTGAATATCTACATTTTCCCTTGAAAGATATTGTTCAATTTTGATGGATAATTGATTTTTGTCTGCATTCTATGTCCCTTTGCTTTTCAGATTCCATGCTTTTTGTTCTTTTAAAGTGGAAGCTGCAAGGTCCTGGTTAATCCTAATTGTAGCTCCTCTATATTTGAATTGTTTGTTTATGGCTGCTTGCAATATTTTCTCTTTGATTTGATAACTATGAAATTTAGCTTCTATGTTCATTGAAGTTTTCATTTTGGGAGCTTTTTCATGAGGTGATGGGAGAATTTTTTCAATGGCTCTTTTACTCTCTGGTTCTAGGACATCCGGGCAGTTTTCCTTAATGATTTTCTGAAAGATGATGCCGAGGCTCTTTTTTACATCATGGGTTTCAGGAAATCCCATAATTCTTAGATTGTCACTTCTAGATCTCTTTTCCAGCTCAGTTGTTTTTTTAAGTAGGCATTTTACATTTTCTTCTATTTTTTTTTTTCATTTTTGGTTTTGTTTGATTGATTCTTGAAGTCTCGTTGAGTCATTCACTTCTATTTTTCCAATTCTAATTTTTTAATGAATTATTTTCTCTTGTTATTTTTTTTAATCTTTTTTTTTTTTTTTTTTGCATTTGGCCAATTGAACTTTTATATGAGGTGTTTTGTTCATTGCATTTTTTTCCCCATTTCACAGATTTTGATTTTGAATGAACCATTTTCTATTTCATATCCACTTTGTAGGGAGTTATATGCTTTTTCCATTTCATCAAGTCCATTTTTAAGGAGTTTTATTCAGATAATTTCTAATTTTCCTTTTTCATACCCTCTGGCAAAGATTTCATTTCCTTTCCCCATTTTTTCTAACTCTCTTTTAAGATCCATTTTGAATTCTTCCAAGAGAGCCTCATGAAATGGGGACCAGCTCATATCATCCTTTGGGGATTCATCTGATTTTCCTTAAGAATCCTCAGGGTTTGAGGTCTGTTCTTCTCCAAAAAAGTGGTCTATGGTTGAAATTCTTTTTGCTTTTTTGCTCATTTTTTAAAATAGATTGAAGTCTGCTTGAAGTCAAAGAGATGACAGGCATTTTAGTTTGCTCATGGGTAGTTCTGCTGTCTTCTGGGGTTGGGTAATTGCAGCCAAGTCCCACATTCTTCTGGGGCTCAGTGGCTCACATTTTGCCTTTTATATTTGTTTTTGGGTGTCTTATAGCAAATCTACTTGACAACATTTTTGCAACCAAGACAGAGTAATTTAAAAGCTTTGTAGTAGATTCCCCAGTATGTGGATGTAGCAACACCCTGGCTTCCCTCCCAGGCTCCCTGCCCATAATCCCTGTGTTGTGGTCTGGGCTCAGCAGCCTCTCCCTCTGTCTGTTTGAAACATACTATTTCTGAAATTTTCCAAAGCATCTTCTTCTGGAAATTTGTTGTACTCCATATATTTGTGGGTTCTGTCACTACAAAACCAGTACAGAGGCTTAATCTGCTGTCAATTTGTGGGAAGCTTAGAGGAGGTCAAACAGCAATCTTGGCTCTGCTTCCTTATAGCAATGTCATTATAAAAATATGTATAGAAGAATTTGCACATATTTAAAATATATTGAATTATTTGCCATCTAGGAGAGAAGTGAAGAGGGGAAAAATTTGGAACGCAAGGTTTTTCAAGGGTCCATGTTGAAAAATTATCCATAAATATGTTTTGAAAAAAAATTTAATATAAAAAGATAAAAATAGGTATTGGCAGAGGAGAATTCTGGAAAAATGGCATAGTAGGTCAGTAAATTTCAAGCTCTCCTGATTTCAACCACAAACAGAACAAATTTGCAGCTTAAAGTAATCATAGACTAGTAAAAGATCAAGATTTGGTGCAGAACATGTCTCTTGGAAAAACCGAAGAAAATTAGAAGACTCTAGATTGAGGATTAACCCAAGTGAAAATCAAACATCTCTGGTCCAGCTAGCCAGAAAGACCAAGTGAGTAACCCTGGGACTTGTTGAGTTTGGTTGGGGTCTCAGGAAGAACTATATAAACTTTCATCTCTTGGAGTTTGTAGGGGATCATTTGACTTCAGGAAGACTAAGGAAACTTGGGCTGACCAGGAATTCCAGGCCCACTTGTGCTGTGGAGACCTGACCTGGGGCAAGAAGTAACCAGTACAACTGGTGAGTACAGAAGCAATGAGGCAGGGATGTCATGGCTGGCACTTGCAGGAGGATGTAGCTTTTGGTTTGCTGTTCCAAGTCAGAGGAGAAAGCTGAGTGAAGCTAAAGGTAATATCAAAGTTGTTCATTTTGCCTTTCATAATTGTCTCTTGTTCTTCTTGGGTCATACATTCCTCCCTTCTCCAAAAATCTGATAGGTAAATTATCTCTTGTCCTCCTAATTTAGTTATGGTATTATCTTTTATGCCCAATCATGTATCTATTTTGATCTTATTTTGGTATGGGGTGTGAAATGTAGGTCTATGTGGAGTTTATGACATTATTTTCCAGTTTTCCCAGCAATTTTTGTCAGATAGTGAGTTCTTATTTCAGAAGCTGGAGTTTGGGGATTTATTAAATACTAGAATAACATAGGCCTTGATTACTGTGTTATGTATGTCTAATATATTCCACT
This sequence comes from Sarcophilus harrisii, assembly GCF_902635505.1. Taxonomy (NCBI): domain Eukaryota; kingdom Metazoa; phylum Chordata; class Mammalia; order Dasyuromorphia; family Dasyuridae; genus Sarcophilus; species Sarcophilus harrisii. The sequence continues at coordinate 171,270,847 of NC_045427.1, forward strand.
GATCCATCACCGTATTTCTTAGCCAGTACTAATTTGTTTTGATGACTGCTGCTTTATAATGTAGTTTTATTTTTTTTACTATTAAATGACCATCCTTTGTTGTTTTGTTTTTAATTCCCTTGATATTCCTGACATTATGTTCTTCCAGATAAATTTTGTTATTATTCTTCTAGTTATATAAAATAATTTTTTACAGTTTGATTGTTATGTCACTGAACAAATAGACCAATTTAGGAAGAATTATCATTTTTATTATATTAGTTCTGCTTACTCATGAGCAATTAATATTTTTCCAATTGTTTAGATCTGACTTTATTTGTATGAGAAATGTTTTGTAATTTTGTTCATATAGATCTTGGTTTGTTTTAGCAGGTAGACAACTTTGATTTCATTGAACTAAAAAAGTTTTGCACAAATAAACCCAACAGAAACAAGATGAAAAGGAAAAGTCTTTACAGCCAGTGTCTGTGATAAATTTCTTATTTTTATAATATATGAAGAACAGTTCAAATTTATAAGAATACAAGTCATTGAGAGACATTGATAAATGTTCAAAGGTTAAGGATAGGCTCTTTTCAGATGATGAACTTAAAGCCATCTATAATCATATGAAAAAAAATTCTCTAAATCACTATTGATTAGAGAAATGCAAATTAAAACAACTCTGAGGTACCACCTTACACCTCTCAGATTGCTTAAGATGATAGGAACAGATAATGATAATATTGGAGGAAATATGGGAAAACTGGGACACTAATATGTTTCTGGTTGAGTTGTGAAATGATCCAACTGATTTGGAGAGCAATCTTAAACTATGCTCAAAGGGCTATCAAACTGTGCATACCCTTTGATCCAGCAGTACCACTATTGGATCTATAAGCCAAGGAAATCATAAAGTAGGAAAAAAGACCCAAATTTGCAAAAATGTTTGTAGCAGCTCTTTTGTTGTAGGAAAGAATTCCAAAATAAGTACATGCCCTTCAAATGAGGAATGGCAGAATATTATATGAAGGTATTGCAATATTATTGTTCTATAAAAATGATGAACAAGCTAATTTTAGAAAGGCCTGGAAAGATCTACATGATCTGAGGCTGAGTGAAACAAGCAGAACCAGGAATACACTGTACACAATAACAGTAAAAATATATGATGATCAAGTATAAAATATGTTGTTCTTCTCAGTGGCTCAATGATCTGAATCAATCCCATCAGACTTTGGAGAGAAAATGCCAACTGTATTCAGAAAAAGAACTATGGAGGTTGAATGTAAATCAATACATGCTATATTCACTTCTTTTTTTCTATTTTTCCCTCTCCCATTGTTTTTCCCTTTTGTTCTTATGTTTCTCTTCTAATATGATTTATAAAGCAATGTATATTAAAATAAATTAATTAATTTTAAAAATGGTTCCCTGATCAGAGAGAAAAAAAATTGAAACCTCAAATAAGAGACATTGAGGAAAAATTAAAAATGAAAACCATCCAAGAAAAACAAGATTTAAAAAAAATTAACCAACTGAAAAAAAGGAGATACAGAATCTTAAAGATGAAAATAACTCTCTGAATGTTAGAATTGGGGAAGAGAAAGGGAGTGTAGTTATGAGACCAAGAAATAATAAAACAGAATATAAAGGATGAACAAATAGAACAGAAGATGAAAAATCTTAAAAGAAAAACAGATCTGGAGAAAAGATCAAAAAAAGAAAATGTAAGTATAACTGGACTACCTGAAATCTTTGACTAGAAAAGAAGAACCTTGACACATTAATGCAAGATATAATCCAACAAAATTGCCCTAGAGTGATACAACATGAATAGAATAGAATAGAAAAAAAAATTAACCAATCATCACCTTTAAGAGATTTTTTTGTGGTAAACACATAGGAAAATTATTTGCAAATTTTAAAGCCCGCAGATCAAAGAGAAAATTTTTCAAGCAACAAGAAAAAACAATTTAAATTCAAATTTAAATTAATTAAAAACAAACCAAAAAAAACCCCTCAAAACAAAACAAAACCCATTGCTATATGGCTAAGGAATGAGACTTTTATCAGAGATACTTACTGTAAAAAACTGTTTCCCAGCTTTCTGTTGCTTCTAAAAAAGCTTGCTTTGCTTTTGTTTGTGTAAAACTTTTAAAATTTATTATAATAAAAATTATTCGTTTTAAATCTTGTAATGCCCTCAGTCTCATTTGGTCATAAATTCTCTTCACCATAGATCTGATAAATAAACTATTCATCACTCACCTAATTTGTTTGGAGTTTCACCTTAATGTCTACATCAAGTAACCATTTTGACCTTATTTTGATATATATTGTAAGATATTGATCTATACTTAAAATTCTACTACACTGTTTTCTAGTTTTTCCCACAATTTTTGTCAAATATGATATTCATGTCCAAAAGCCTGAGGTCTTTGGATTTATCAAACACTAGATTATTATGATTTTTTACTTCTGTGTGTTGAGTAGTACACTTAGTCCCCAGCAATTTTAATCATCCATTACTTTATGTCTTAGCCAGTACCAGGGCATTTTAATGATTATTGCTTTATTTATTTATTTGAAGATTGAGATATTTATTTTTTGGATATAGTCAATGCAGAAATTTGTTTCACTTTTTTGTATATTTTTGTTACAAGGGTATTGTTTTTCTTTTTTCTTTTTTGTAGGAGGGAGATGAATTTTCATTCATTGAACAAATGCATTTTTCAACAAACCATCCAATATTGATTAGATGATTACTGCTTTATAAGAGTATAGTGTGACTAGGTCAATTTCTTTCACATTTTCCCCCTCTAGTCTTCCTCCCGCCATTAATTCCCTTGATATCATATTCTTTCAGATGAAATCTGTTATTATTTTTCTCTAGCTCTGTAAGATATTTTGGTAGTTTCATTGTTATGGTACTAAGTAAATAAAAGTAAGTAGACCTGTCTTTTTATTATATTGGCTTGGCCAATTTTTGTATAGGTGCCATCTATCATTGAGAATAGAGATCTATTCCTTTCTATCCTTATTCAATTTTCTTTAGAGGTCTGTCATACCAATTTTTTCTAAAATGCTATCATTTCAATGTGGTTCTCTTTGACGATGAGATGATTCAGACCAGTTCTAATGATCTTGTGATTTGAAGATAGTCATCCACCCTCAAAGAGAGGACTATGGGAAATGATATGGTTCATAACATAGTATTTCTACTCTTTTTGTTATTGTTTGCTTTCATTTTATTTTCCTCCTCATTTTTTTTCCCATTTGATTTTTTTTCTAGTGTAGCAAGATAATTCTATAAATATGTATGCACATATTGGATTTAACACATATTTTTACCATGTTTAAAAAATAAAATCTACCATCTTAACTTTTATTCATTTTTTTGGTTAGATTTATCTGATTTTGAGAGGAAAAGTTCAAGTATCCCCAATAGTATTATTTTACTGTCCATTTCTTCTGTAACTCCTTTAACTTTAAGAATTTGGATACTCTGTCATTTGATGCATATTAGTATTGATATTGTTTCATTGTGTCCCTTTATATCAAGGTGTAGTGCCTTTCCTTATTTTTTAGATTATAATTTATTTTCTTTTTCTTTGAGATCATGATTGTTACCCCTGCTTTAAAAAAAAATCCATCTGAGGCATAATAACTTCTGCTCAAGCTCTTTAGCTTTATGCTATTGTTATCTCTTTGCTCCAAGTGTATTTCTTGTAAACATCAAATTGAATGATTGTTTTTTTCTTTTTTAAAAAATAATAGCTTTTTATTTTTCAAAATACATGCAAAGATAGATTTCAACATTCATCACTGCAAAACCTCATGTTCCCAATTTTTCTCCCTCTCTTCCTGTCTCCCCTACACAGCATGTAATCTAATATAAATCAAACATTTGCAATTCTTATTTTGATGGATAATTTCAATTATGTTAAATTAAAAAGCTTTTATACAGTAAAACAAATGTCACCATGATCAGAAGGAAAGCAGAACATTTGAGGAATATTGTAGGCAGTTTCTTAGAAAAAAGATCTCATATTTCAAATATATAAAGAACTCTGTTAAATCTATTAAGAATAGTCATTCTTTCAAGGGGATATGGCCAAATGATATAGATAGGTAATTTTACAATAAAGAAATCAAAACAATTTATAGTCATATAAAAATTAATCCAAATCATAAAGAAATACAAATAAAAACAACTTTTTACACCTACCAGAATGGCTAAAATAATTGATGAGAAAAGTGACAAATATTGGAAGGGATATGGAAAAACTGAAACACTAATTCATTCTTGGTACAATTGTAACTGATCCAATCATTTTGGAAAGCAATATGAGTTTATGCCTCAAAAGTTATTAAACTGCCTCTATCCTCTGATCCGGGAATAAAACCAAAAAGATATTAGCAGTTCTCAAAATTGTCAACAATTAATCCCAAATGTAACATTTTCCAAATCACTAATAATAAAATAAGTTTTGTTGCTGATGTCAGTTGCATACAACTCTTCATGACCCAGCTTGAAGTTTCCTTGGCAAAGATGCTGGAGTGAATTGCCATTTCCTTCTCAAGCTCATTTTATAGATAGAGAAACTGAGGCAAACAGACTTTGGCCAAGGTCCCACAGCTAGTGTCTGAGTTTTCTGATTCCAGGCCCAATATTATATTCACTGTCACATATGTGTGAGACGGCAATGCAAGCCCTGATTCAAAATGACTACTTAGAGATTTCTCAAAGTGAAGATAGAAGTTTTATTAGAATCTTGGGAGAAGTGGGTGGTCAGTTCCCGGAGTGCTCAAAGAAAGGAGGCCAATGGTTAGAGTTCAAAACAATTAAATAGGAACTCATCAAACCTCCCTCCCCCCCCTTCTTCCCCCACACACCACTTATCTGGTTAATTTTCATTGCCAGCTCAATTCTTGCTCAAGTGGAAGTAGAAAAGGTTTGCTAAATTCTAGTCAAGCCAATATAGTTGACTTATTATAGGTGTGTTTGCCTAAGTTTATTGTGGTTACAATATTGTTACAATGTTTGTTCATGCTTTCTTGAGCTGATATGAGCACTCTATTGTAATGTTTATACAAAGAATTTCATTTTTCCCAAACCCATTAGACTTTCTACACTAAAATTTAAGTTATAGGTTCAATCTACCTAGTTAATGATTTTATGAGGAATCACATAATCCCTCACAATAAGGAGATTTATTTAGAGGTAAGTAATCTATGAAACCAGTGGGGTTAAAGGTTTCCTGGATTACTTGAGCTAGTAACTAAGGAGATTCAGTCTACATTATGTCAGGTAAGTAATTAACAAATAGAGATAGCCAGTTTGGGGACTTCTCATATCTCCAAGTCATTAAATAATTAGGTTCTTCTCTAAGAAGTTGAGTAAAGATCAAGGGCTGCTGGAAAAGTAAATCTTTGCTCTTCTTCCCAGAGCCTAATGATTAAATAGATCCTTGGTGCTAAGTCTTGAATTACCCAAAGTTATTATTCTGAGAAGTCCTGTTTCCTGTTTCACTCACATAGAAATAAAAACCAAAACAAATATTTTTGCTAGACAAGTGGGATTAAGTGGCATGCCCAGGGTCACATAGTTAGGAAGTGTTCCATTTTTGAGGGTGAATTCAAATTCGAGTTCTCCTGAATCGCTGGAAGCCGTGCTATTGCCCCATTTAGCTGCCCTTAAAACATTTCTAAAATTTCATCAGGCACTCAGAATATTTGTCAAAGAAAACAAAATATGGAAACATTGTATCTTGGTCAGAGGTGCTTTGATACACTAATAAATACATTGCTGGTCCATTATAAATTGGTTGGAATTCTGGGGGGTGGCAGGAAATAAGAAGGACATGAAGAAAGCTCTTAAGTATCCATATGCTTCCTGGGCTAGCAGATAAATGACAGAGGAATAGGTAGAACCCAAAATTTTTCTAGAGTACTTTGAGAAGTTAGGAAGGGCATGATCACCTCCTTTTTGGGATTCTCACCTTCCTGAGAAGTCAGGGAGGGCATGACCACTTATGTTCTAAAACAAAAGAAAGCAGGAGATATAAAAGGCAGGAATTCTGTATGATTGATTTAATCCTACAACAAAGTGTTAACTCTGTGGAATTGATAAGAGAATAGTTATCTAGTTTAGCATGTAAGTTCTCTAGTTCAGTATGATTGATTTAATCCTAAAACAAGGTATTAACTCAGCAGAATTAAGATAATGATTCTCTTGTATTTAGTATAATTCTACAAGTTGACACCTATTCTACAAGATTAACAGCTACAATGATGTACTTATAATAGAGTATATAAGAGCAAAGAAATCTGGGAGGGGAGAAAGACTTCAAGATAAGAGACTGTCCTGGTGGCTCTCCTGCATTTCTCCACTGAAACCAAGACCCATTCCAGAGGGCCTCCAGAAAGTTAGCTGGGCTCCAGGCGATGGAGACAGACTGTGAAAGGGACAATAAAGACTTTTGGACTTTATCCCTGGAAAAAAAAAAAAAAGAGAGAGAGAAGTCAGGGATAAAGTCTCAGGCTGGCTTTGTGTCCAATTAACATTTCCTTTGAGGCATTACTTATATCTACTTTCACACTATTATCTCCTAAATTCATGTCTTTGTCTTCCCTGACACCATAGTAGCTTTTTATGGTAAAATTCTTTTGTCTCCTTCTCCTTCTATTCCTCCTCTTCCTCCTACTACTCCTCTTTCCCCTTCTCCTTCTCCTTCTTCTCCTGTTTCTTCTTCTTGTTATTTTTCTTCTTTTTCTTTTTTCTTGTTCTTCCTTTTTCTTGTTCTTCTCTTTCTTTCTTTCTTCTTATCCTTTCTTTATTTCTTCTTATTTTACTCAGTTCTTTTTTCTTTTTTCTCCTCCTTCTTCTCCTTTCTTTTTCTTCTTCTCTGTTCTTTCTTTCTTTCTCTTCTTCTTCCTCTTCTTCTTTTCTCTTCCTCTTCATCATTCTTCTTCAATTCTTTGTTTGGTTTGCTCATTTTTCATACCTATTTCTTCAATTTGAAATTTATGTTAAAACTAGCTCTGCCCATTTGAGATTGGGGAAGCACTATTCCATACTTCTGGATTTTCTCTGAAACTATTTTAAGAGCTAATTACTCTGAACTGCATGATTCTGATGTTTCCCTGATGGTGTCATCCTGGAGAAGGGTGGTAACTGCTTTCCTGGTTTGTGCTCTCCTGGTCTGTGCTTTTAGCCAGACAGTGCCCTTGCTCTCCTGCAGCCATAAGCACTAGTGCTCCTCTTTTCCTTGGAACTTGTCCAGACCCCTGCTATCTTGTGGTCAATTATAAGCATTCTTATTTTTTCTGCAACTGGGACCCGGAACTGCTTAGGGACAATAGAATTGCCAATAAGTACCAGATTGTTCCAGTGCCCACAAAAGGTTCCCTGTAATCTCTTTTTCACCTGTTGTCTGACCCCTTTATTATCTCTGGACTAAGAGATCTATACCTACTGTTATGTTGCTGCCATGTTTGCATCCAAGTTCTGTTGTTGGTGCTTTTGCCATTCTCTGAGCCTCTATCCATCTTGATGGTATAGACTTCTAAAGGGTTCCTCTGAAGTTGTTTTAGGTTGGAAAAATGCTTTCTTCTCACTTTTTGTACAGACTATGCCTTTCTAAAATTTGATTTGAGGCATTATTTTAAAGTTCTTTCAAGTGAATATTATAAGAGGTTATCTGTATCCTATTTATGCTCTAGTTTTTTTTTTTTTAGCTTCCCACCACCCTCAATCTCCAAATTTCTATCAAAGTAATTACTCTACTTAAATAGCAGCATGCTATTCTACTTGATGACTCAGATTTCTACATTTCTTATGTTTATTGCAAAACTTTATTGCAAACAATTAGAAATATGTTTTGAACAGAGCTCACAATAGAATATGGATTTAAAAAAATAATTTCTCTACATTTGTCTTTGATACCTGTAATAATTAAGAGGGTTGTTGGCAGCAAACAATAAAGCTATGATTTCTGATCTCTTCCACAAGAATTTGACTTAGATAACATATTAATGCCATAACTGAATTTCTAGTGAATGCTGTCAAATTAGCATGATTCAGTACAACATCTCACCTGTCAGATTCCTCTTTGTTCCAAAGATTGACAACTCTGAAGAGCCAGTTCAATTTTCTTCACACTCTGAGAGCGGGTGTTGACATGGTGTTGTTGATATTGGATGAGAAGCAGTTTACCAGTGGGTATAGTTTGCAGCTTATAGGAAATGCTGTTGTAAATAACTGAAAAATCTCTGTCATGTTCTTACTGAATCACCAGGGGGAGACTGATGGCCATCATTTCTTCTGTCTCCTATTATGTTAGGGTTCAATAGAAAGAGGACCTTTTTAAAGTTGAAACAAAAGAAGAAAATACAAATACTGGTACAGAGATCCCCTTTCCAGCTTACTTTCCACCACTATCTGGTTAAATAGTACAACCTACCAACAAATGTAGGGGTTATTGTGATTGAGATTTTTGTAGGGGAGGGATAGGGCAAAGTGATTAGGTAACATCCTTAACCCAAGTAGGTTTAGTTTCAAAACTGTTTGTGATTTTTTACTTATTATATTTTTAAGAGTGTTGCTGAGATCCTGGTGCCATTTATTTATCAACTTCAAGGAGCTCATTTTTCTTAATTACTGGACACAAAGGGTATTTGTGAAAAAAAACTTTTAAGATAAATTCTTAGGTGATTCAAAGTAAAAACTAGAGGAGAAATTGGATATTTAAATGTTTTGGGAAACTGCCATATTGTTCTAGGCATACAAGCTGAAAAGTTTCTGTCCTTGATTACCAGTTACAGAGTTGTAAAATTAGGCATAGGGATTTGCTCCAGATGTATTTGTAGATTAGAGATGGGACAGATACTTTTGGTAATGTTCCTTACTCAAGTAAATATAACAGGAACAATTTAGGCATTTTCAGTCATGTCTGACTTTTTTATCATCCCATTTGGAATTCTCTTGGCAAAATTAGCAGAGTAGTCTGATATTTTCTTCTTTAGCTCATGCTACAGATGAGGAATCTGAGGCAAACAGGGTGATGTGCTAAGAGTCACACTGCTTGTGTCAAAGTTGTGTTTGAACTCACAGGGCAGTCTGGCACTATGTCCACTGTACAACCTAGATTTTTGGGATTTATTTTTAGAAGTTTTCTTAGACATTTATTAAATCTCTCACTTTATAGATGAAGGAAATGAGTCCCAGAAAAATAAGATCATAGGGTCATAGATTTAGAGTTGATAGTGATATTTGAGCTTATTTAGCCCTGGGTTTTCAAATATTTTAGTCTCAGGACCTTTTTATAGTATTATTAAAAATTATTGATGACCCCAAGGAACTTTTTTCATGTGGATTTTATCAATTGTTATTTATCATATTAAAACTAGTTGTTTAAAATATTTATTAATTCTTTTAAATAATAAAAATAATCATATATTGATATAAATGACATTTAATGAAAAAAATATTTTATTTTAAATAAAACAAAAATATTTAGTAAGAAGAATTATATCACTTCCACATTATTTTGCTAATCTCTCTAATGTCTGTCTTAGTAGAAGAAAGCTAGATCAATATATCTGTATTGTATTCAATATGTTGTGGTATACTATTTCAATTAAAGTATATGAAGAAAATCCAACATCATACAGATATGTAGTTTCAATATAGAAGAGTAATCTCAGTATTATAATAAAACAGTTTTAACTCCAAGGACCCCCCAAAAGGTTCCTGATGACTCCTAGGGAATACTGGAATGGACAATTTAGCCTAACTTATTTACTGATAAATGAAGACATCAATACTGAGAGGAAAAATGACTTGATAAATGCAACACAATTATTAAGTTGCAGAGTGAAAATTTGAACACAGATACTTAGGCTTCAAATCCAGCACCCTTTTTCCTGCCTTCTGATGCTTTTCAAACTTTCTCAATGTTGCATAATAAGTGATAGGCAGAGTCAGATTTGGAACTTAAGACCCCTGACAACAAATTCACTTCTCCCTCTACCATGATGTTTTGTTTGCTTCATAATTGAGGGTTAATTCATCTGAAGTTAAACGTTGCTCCTAAAGAAATATATTAGAATAGGAATAGGGACTAGATTTATAATTTTTATTGGTATAAGGAGCTTCCAGGTGAAACAACTCCATTTACTAATGAAGTAGGAAGGTGCTTGTTTGTTTAAATTTCTATTCTCAACAATTGGTTTATGGTACTTAGAGATTAAATAACTTGTTTAAGTTAAGTATTGGGTGCATCATTTGACCATAGTTCTTCCTAGTTATAAGACCAGCTCTCTAGCTACTATGCCATATTGTCTTTAAGAAACATAGAATTTCTCTTTTTTAAGACATAAATGTCTTTAAGAAAATAGAATTCCAGGGACTTATATTTCTAGACAGGGAGTGGAAGAGAGAAATCCATGTGTATATTCTACTCATCTAGTAGCATATAAGATCCCCCAAAGAAGATACTATTTAATTTTTAACATGGTAACGTAAATTATGAGCTAGCCTTGGAGCTATGTAAACTTGAGTTTAAGCCCCACCTACAAATTATCTGTATAAAGTTTCCTAATCAGGAAGATCTCTATATCAATCAAACATTGAATCTTTACACCTTTCTCCAGGGCCTAATATAGTATTGAATACTTAATAAATACTTGTTGAATGATTGAATATAGTAACGTTTTAATACTTAAACAGAGTTATCCTAGATTATAAAATGAGATAAAATTTATTGCACAAAACAGAAGCAGAGTAGGCCTCATCTCATCTCAGCTATTTAAATGAATGATAGATACCACTCCAAAGGATTTTGTGATATTAAGATAAGTTGGAGATATAATATAAAAACAAAAATTCACTATGAATCATAAGAAGTGAGATAAAAGAAAATAGATCATCAGATCTATCACTTTCATATTATTGTTTGGAGAAGCCAAGAAATAAAGACAGTGTGGCATATTTGAAAGAGCAATGGTTCTGGAGTCAGAGAACTTGAGTTCAAATTTTATTTCAGGTGGTAGGGCTAGATAGTTTCTGTGGTCCCTTCTGGATTCTTAGGCTCCTATTGATTTATACAAGGCTGCAGAGCATTTTAGTATTAGAGCTTAGATTAGAAATTAGATTAGAATCAAAATTCCCCATATCTGCTTCAGTATATTTTCAAGGATCTCCAATGAGTTGTGACATGTTTGAGAAGATGTCTTTAATGACTTTGCTTTTTTTTTTCAAAATGCCCTTGTGAGTTAAGGAGAATGAGGCATGATTTCTTCATTCTACAAATACAAATACTGAAAGAACAGATGGAAAATTGTAACCACACTTTACTACACAAAGTCATACTCTCATTTGGAGATCATATTTTTTCTTTTTTTGAGAAGAAGGGGATACTATTTATTTGAGAATTTAGTTTGCCCTTCTTATTTGGGACTTTCTTGTTTCATGAGGAACCTGGCAGGGGAAATGTTACCATTTTCTTACTTTTGCTGCTTACTTGTCAGTCTAAAGTTTTCTTTTTTTACTTTCAGCTTTTCCTTCCCTTTCTCCTAGCATTCTTTCTCCCATTTTAAAGTAGTTTGCCCACAGAAATTGTAACTAGGGCATAACTTCCCATGTCTATCAACTAGTTGTGTACAAGAAGCTTGAGTGCAAGGAATGCAGTGAGAACAGAATGAGGGAACAATTAATTCTTACCCCTTTACTCACAGTTCTTTTGTGCCACAGCTGTCTTTTATTGTCCTGACTCAATTCTCTTTTATTGGTTCTGCTTCAGTTTCCCTAATTGTCCTGCCTCAGTTTCCCTAATTGGTCCTGCCTATGTTTCCTTAATTGTTCTAATTCAATCTCATTAATTGTAAACCCCGCTTCTGGTTCATGAAGACTGATATAACTCAGAGCTATTTGCTCTAAGGTTATAAATTGTCAATGCGTGAACTCAGAAAGGGGAACTCCAGACATTGTGTCTGGAGTCCAACATTTTCTTAGCTCCCAGTTTATTAGAATTTATGGTTCCATCCCCCAACCTGTCAGAGATGAGTTGATGGTTCCTGCCTGGAGATTCCCACTCACCAAAGTTTGGACTCTGACCCCCTGCCTTTGTTTAGCTATTGTGTATAAATATGTCATGGAGAACTCGCCTTGGCTGCTGGATGCTGGCTGCAGGCTGGATTCTTGAAGGCCATAGCTTTATTCAGCCCTGAAACCAAACCATGCATCCATTTGATCCCAGTAAATCTCTCCCATTTAATAAATTATTAAATATTCTCTAATCTCTACCTTTCCTCAGTTTCTCCGGCGTTACAGTTCTATCTGAGAAATGTAGATGAGGCATTGGGGTAGAAGGAATGATGGAGTAGAGAGGACACATAATATAGTCAGAATCATTACTTCATAAAGATACCTGCTATTTTCTTATTAATAAAGCCTCAACTGGAGCCCCATAGTGGTCAATGAATCCTATTCTAGGAAATGACGTTAGCTTTTCACATTTCTCCGATCCAAATAGCTAATGCTAAAGCTATTTTGCTGAAATGCCAACTGAACATTCTCTAATGAGGTGGAGAAAGATGTTTTTGCATCACCTTGCTGAGATCAGAGCACTGAGAAATGGGGTATGTATGTTTTGACAAGGAGGTAAGAGTGGAAAAAATTTGTAAGATGTTTTATTTAGATCATTTTTGCTAGACAGATAACTTTCCTTTGGGATGGGAAATAAAGGAAGGGTTGGTGGAAGAGGCATCATCTTATTTAGTACTTGAAGGAAGAGAGAGAATTCAAGACAAGGAATATGGAAGTATTTTTAAGTATGACCAAAGAATAGAGCTAAAATAAGAGGGTAGGAGCAGCTAGGTGGCACAGTGTATAGAGCGTGAGCGTTGAAGTCAGGAGGACCTGAGTTTAAATCTGGCCTCAGATACTTAATACTTCCTAGCTGTGTGACCCTGGGCAAGTCACTTAACCCCAATTGCCTTGGCAAAAATATAAAATAAAAAAAGAGGATAGAACAAAAATAAATCATTTTTGAATGATAGTTTTAGAGCTGAAAAGGACCTCATAAAGCACCTATTCTAAATGTCTGATTTTAATATTTTGAAAATGAGATCTAAGGGGCAGTTAGATGGTGAAGTAGATAGAGTACAAGCCCTGCAGTCAGGAGGGCCTGAGTTCAAATGTGACCTCAGGCACTTAATACTTCCTACCTATGTGACCCTAAGCAACTCACTTAACCCCAATTGCCTCAGGAAAAAAAATAAAAAATAAAAAAAGGTTTACAGATGTTAAATGTCTTCCCAAGATTATACTAGTAGAAAGTGGCAGAGTCATCATTTTTGAACCCCGTATCCTCTCACTTGGCAATGGGCTATGCGAAGATAAGGAATGTGAGAGATAAAACTACATGGGTATATTTGAGACAAAATGTTAACAACAACAAAAACAAAAAAAAAAGGGGGGGGGGAGGGGAAGGGAGAAGGGATCTTGTGTGCCAGGGACAAATTTTAACATTTATTCAAAAGGAAGCAAAGTTTCCCTACACATCTTATTTGTCCCCAAACTAAGCTACCTTGTATCATAATTTACTATCTCCATGTCTTATTTTCCTTTAGAGAGTCAACTCTTTGAAGGCAGAGATAACATTACATTTCTGTATTGCATTCCTAGTGTTCAGTACAGAGCTTTGCATATGAGGGGGAACTAATAAATATTTGATTAAATTAAAAAAAAAATAAAGAGCAGGAACACTGGGTGAACAGGTGGGAAAAGCATGGGAGCCAAAGTCCACATGTCAACCTTACCTTGAGGCTGAGGAAAAGGAAAAGTTGAGGTTAAATCAAACATTTAGAGAATAATGACAACAATGAAATCTTTTATGCCTTATTTCTGTGAGTTATTTACCCTTCTGTCTCTTGGAGGGAAAATGTCAAATACTGGAACTGAAAGTAGACAGTATAGATTATTATTCGAAGACGGAAGGGATCATTGAACAGCTCTGGGTAAGGAAGTGATTTGGGGATTCTGATCAGGTTGGGATAGGCAGGAAGAATGCCTGGATTCTTGAGTATAGGGTTATGTGATATAAAAAGGCAAGGACTTACTGTGTTTTTGAAGAGAAATACCATAATTGTCCTTAGGCTTAACATGAGTACTTCTGGCATGTTCTCTAAAAGACAATAAGAGCTGGAGAATTCCCATCATGTCTCATATTCTAGGCCAACTTGCTGGGAGCGTTATTGGCAAATAACATTTTCTTTATACCATCAAATTCTGACACATACTGAAGGCAGTTATTGGACTAAAATCATCAAAAACTGGATCCAAAATGACAAGCCTCTCCTGTGACCTTTTTGTAAAGGAAGAGAAGAAGAAAATAAAAAAAGGGAACTTCAAGGTTTTCTATGAGCTCTCAGATTTCCAATTTTTAATAATGAATAGAATAGATTAGAACTTCACAGCCTGAAAAGACCTTAGAAACCATCTATTCTAGCCCCCTCATTCTCTGAAGGAGGAAACTGAAGCTAAATTTCAGAGTTAGAATAAGAATTAATTAACAAATATTTATTTAGTATCTACTATATGCTAGACACTGTGCTGAGAGCTAAGGACACAAACAAAGACAAAAGAGAGTCTCTCTCCTCAAGAGGTTTTGTTAACAAATAGAAAGACTTCGATGACCATATATTCTATCTAATATCACAAAAAAAGAATTGCCTGTACAATATATCTGGCCAGAGATCATCGGCCTTTATTTACTTGCAATTTCAATGAGTCCAGCATCACTCCCAGTGGTCCATTCTTTTTTTGGGATAGTTGTAGTTGCTAAAAAGTTTTTTTTTTTCCCCTTCTGTTTTTAAGCCCAACTGAATCTCTTTGCAAGTTCTACTTACTGCTGCAGTTTTCCTTTTGGAAATAAGGCACCCATCTAGGGGAGGGGGTGGGGGGTAAGAGGTGAAAAATTGGAACAAGAGGTTTGGCAATTGTTAATGCTGTAAAGTTACCCATGCATATAACCTGTAAATAAAAGGCTATTAAATAAAAAAAAATTAAAAAAAAGGAAATAAGGCACCAAATTTACATTTCTTCCCATAGGTCATTCTTTCAAAACTTTTTAGATAGCTATTATGCCCTCCTCAAGTCTAGGCTAAACAACCCCAATTCAATCAGTCTTATGATGAATTTGAGACTTTTTGAGTCTTTGAAATTAAAACCTAAAATTAACATGATTTGGCTATATAACAAGCATGTGGCTTTAACTTTCCTGAGAGGCAGAAATTCAATATCTGTAAAACATGGTAGAAGTCTCTATGCTATCTATCTCAAAGAATTATTGTGAAGAAAACATATAATGAGATAAGCTTAGCAAAGAAAAGCAACCTAAAATGAGTTTGTGATTATGAGAATTAAAAGGCAGTAAATGATATTAAGGACATTGTAAAAAAAAGAATTGATAGGCAGAGCAAATATATGGCATTTTTTATAGTGTTCTAAACTTGGATTTGGCAAAATTTTTAGAATATTAAGTCAGGTACTACTGGCTTCATCACCTGTTGAGCTCTTTCTCTTAGATATCCATCTTCTCTCTCTTTGTACCCATCTATATTCCTCTTGAGTTGAATGTTTTCCTGTATCGTTCTTTCTCCTTGTGTATGGTGTGTATGTGTGTGTATGTGTGTTTAGGTGTTTTTTGTCTATACTCTCATTCAGACAAAAATGAGATTCATGGAACACCTATTTTTTCCACCCCTTTTACTATACTTGTGTACTCTTTATCTCAATGTGTCTCTATTATCATAGAGTTCCCTCCCCTTGGTCATCTTTTTCTCTCTAGTATAATTCCTATTCCTTTTCTGAGGACTATCAGAATATAAGGAAACCACTTCCAGTTTTTCTTCCAATCTTTTTTAACTTTATAAGCCTGAGAAATATTAAAGTTCTGAGAGGATACTTATGTCTTTATCCTCATTGCAATTAAGCAATTTAGTCATACCTATATCCAACCAGCTGATAAAACTTTCCTAAACTTAACATTAATTGCTTTTCAATTTCTAAGTTTCTACCTACTTTTTTTTTTTAAATTTTAATACAAGTTTGTGAGATATCCATTCCCTACCACCAGCATTACTACTCATATAAGTACTTTTACTGGATAAAATATTCTTGATTCTAAGCCTTCATCTCTTCCCTTTTAAAATATTTAAAGTTTTATTTTTTTTAGAGACAGCTGCAGGTTCTGATTTTGAATGTGACCTGCATACCTGAATTCTTTCTTTTCATCTTACAATTTTTTTTTTCTTTGCCTAGGAATCCCTGTATTTTAATTATAACAGATCTTACAGTCATCAGTTTGGAATTTCTTTTATGAGATAATTAGCATAGTCTTTCTATTTTTTCTTTGCCTTAAAATTCTAAGAGATCTAGATTGTTTTCAGATTGTAATTTATTGAAATGCAGTATCTAAGTTGTTTTTTTTATATAAGATGTTAGATTGTTTGATGATGATTAGGTTATTTCTCCACCAATTTTTCAATTCAGTTGTTCATACATGATATATCTTATGCCTTCTTTTGTTTTCTTCAAATATTTTAATTTAGTTTTAATATTCCTTTTTGTCTTATGGGTTCCTTTTCTGTTGGCTCATTTTAATTTTCATGATATTTAGTTCTTGGGTTATGTTTATTGCCATCTCTTTTAAAGTATTATTTTCCTTATTATTTTTTCCTCAACCAATATTCTTTTTTTGTGTCTCATTTCATTTGTCTATGCCATTCTTCTTAATTTAGAGACAACTTTCCATACCCTGTATATAGTAACACAAAAATGTGGAAATATCTCCATCTTTCTATCACCTATCTATTTATCTCTCTCTGTGTGTATGAATATGTGTATATGCACACATATATGTATATATTTGGATGTGTGTATATATACATATCTCCTGCATATATTAACACAAATATCTATATGCACATACCTATATAAAATATACATTTGTGTGTATATATATATATTTGTCTATATATGTATATGTGTATGGATGGATATATGTATATATGCAGATGTAGTGTGTGTATGTATATGCATATTATGACTTAAGGTTATACTAATGAAAACACGTTTAAAACTGAAAAAAAGTATAATATAAAATGAATGATTATTCTATGAAGGGTATATGGTTATAGGGAATGAAGTAAAGGAAAGAGCAATTTAACAATTCTTCATGATTTATCAGGTGATTTGAATGGGTTAGGTAACTCATGAGCATACTGATATATATGCCACATAAGGAATGATTCTTTTCAAAGTCTATTTAAGTGGTTGCTTGAAACATTGCTTCAGCAAAATGCATATTGATGAGAAGTAATATTCCAATTAAACACTTTCAATAACAATGTGTCACAGAATTGTGCAAATGTTAGACCTGAAAAGGGGCCTTCAAAATCATTGAATTCAACTCTCTTGCTATACAAATGAGGAAACTGAGTAGAAATAACATACCTCATATTTATCAAATGTCCCATATAGGGGTTCTGATGACTACCTGCCAAGATAAGTGATAACGAGTTTAAACTGCCTGAGGTAGTTCTTAGGAAGAGAGAGAATAATGTACATGCCTAGCTCAACAAGAACATAGCCTGAGGCATTTCCAATTGGAAAAGGATAAAGTAGTAAGGGTATTTTTGTGCTTTTGGACCTTTTTCTTTGAGAATGTCTTATTTCTTAAAGCCATTTAGGATTAGTTCAGTGAACATTTTCTCAGTTACACATTCTGGAAGGCAAGGCTAGTATGAGAGATTGAATTTGAGGAGATTATAAAGTGTCAGTTTAAAGGAAACAAATCTGAAGTGGATAAATGGAACTAATGAAATGTCTTATAATTAAATTGTAGGACTCCCTGCCACAAGTTATTAAGTCTTTGGAATCTTCAAACAGGAATTAGAGATGGAAGTATATCAACCATCTCATTAAGTGAGAAAAATTAGAATAAAAATGAATCATTATACTTTAGGGCAGAAGAGGATGACTAGATATAGTACAAAGTATTATACTATAGTGTTTAGATTTTCTGACACAGCATTTGGTATTGTTCCACAGAATAATAATATAGATGTTTACTACATTAATTGGTGATTTCATTATCATAAATACTCTCTCCACCTATGCTATCTATAACTCAGCCACACCTCAGGCCAAGGACAAATTTCTTATGATCCCCTCTATAATGAGAGAAATATATCCTCTAATGATAAATGAGTAATTAAGGCTTTTCAGGTATGATAGGCAGAAAGGTAGAGAAGTAAACTGATTACAAAACTTGGAATCAAAAAGTCTTGCGTTCAAAGCCCTAAAATCTTTATCAGCTATGTGGCCTTGAACAAATCACTTATTTGCCTCAGTTTCCTCATCAGTAAAATAGAAATAATAAAAGCAACTATCACTTAGACTTGTTGGAATCAAATAAACACACATGTACCTACATGTATATATAATGCTTTGTTACCTTTATCATATATATATATATAATGCTGTGTTAATACTAATTACTTATATATGTACATGCATATATAAGTAATTAGTATTGATACTTATATCAGCAATTAGTATTAATAATTAGTATTTAGTTGGTGTTGTGGATAGAGCACCTGACCTTGCACATAATTGACATATTCTTTGAGAACCCATCATGATTTTTACCATGAGCCAACTAGTGATATTAGTAGAGTATTAAACATAACTCATAAACAAACAAACTCATATGGAGATAGCTCTTTAAAATATTCAAAGCACATTATTTAAACATATTTATTATGGGCCTAACATTCAAGTTGCCATATAAGCTACTAGAGAAATATAAAGATAAATAAGGACAAGTAACAGGAGAAAGAGAGCCAGAATGGTGAAGAGTTCCGAGTTCAAGGCTCAAGGAACAGTTGAAAAAAGTGAGAATATTTAGCTTAAAGTAGACAAGATTCAGGGGAACTTGATAAAGTAATGGGAAGTGCCTGAAAGATTAGACTGATTTTTTTCAAAGGAATATAGAAAAAGAATTAAAAGATAGAAGTTACCAAAAAACAACAACAAAAAAATTTCAGGTTTGATTTTTTTTGGGAGGGAGGGAGGAAAATTCTCACTAAAAATTATTGCTGTTCAAAAATAGATTAGGCTATTTCTCTTTGAATATCTTTTGAATGTTTAGGTTGATTGGCTACTCATTGTACATGATGCAACAAGGAATTCTTTCAGGTATAGGATGGACTAGGTTATTTCTGAAGTTGTTTCAAACTCTAAGTTTTATGATTCTGTAAAATAAGATATAATCCCTGCCTTCAAGGCCCTTACAAACTAAAGTAATAAAGACACAAATTATATCCATACATTAGCATAATATGAATTGGAATGTAATAGAATTCAGGAAAGGAGTGAAAAGTCCACTGAGATTTTGAATTTCCTCAGAATGACCTCATTTAAAAAAAAAAAAGTACCATTTTCTCAATTCATACATGACGGACTGAAGTTGAAAGAGATTATGAGACTTTCCCAAAGTCATGTGTTTAGTGAGCAGTAGAATATTGGAACTCAAACATTGAGCCTAACTCAATTATATTTCCACTTCACCATGATGTAGCATATTCTAACTGTATAAGAGAATTCAAAGTGTTGTGTGAGATCCCAGTGGACAAATAAGCAAAACATAAAAGATGGAAATGGCATGTTTATTAAAATTTTCATGTACAATATAAGTTTTATTTATAACTTTAAAAATAAATATTTTAGTAAGAACTTCAAGATCATATATTGCATTTAGAAATCATTTTTCTCAATCCTTTCAATAGAGAATGTATAAGAATTTATTGCTTTCTTCTATATATATATGAAGTGTATGAATTGCAGTATAATTTGTGACACCAAGTCACATGTTCAAGAAAAATACATATTAGACAAGGAAAGAATCTTAAAAGTCATGTACCTGAACAAAAATATCAATTCAACATACCTAACAAATATTCATCAAATCTTTTCTCTGAATACTTCTAAATAAAAGTTATTAATTATTGCTAGAAGCAGCCCTTTAATTTTTTTAATGCAGATTTCTTTTTTTATAAAGCTTTTTATTTTCAAAATATATGCACACATAATTTGACAACATTGACCCTTGGATAATCTTGTGTTTCAGATTTTCTCCTCCTTCCCCCCACTCCCTCCCATAGATGGCAAGTAATCCAATATGTATAAACATATTTATACAATTTTCTTGCTGCACAAGAGAAATCAGATGAAAAAAAAAAAGTAAATGAGTAAGAAAACAAAATGCAAGGGAACAAGAACAAAGAGTGAGAATGTTATGTTATGATCCACATTCAGTTCCCACAGTCCTTTCTCTGGGTGTAGATGGTTTTCTTCATCACAAGATCATTGGAATTGTCATCAGTCATCTCTTGTTGGAAAGAGTCATGTACATCAGAAGTGATCATTGTATAATATTGATGTTGCCATGTACAATGATCTTCCAGCTCTGCTCATTTCACTAGCATCAGTTCATGTAAGTCTCTCCAGATCTCTCTAAAATCATCCTTCTGATTATTTCTTATAGAACAATAATATTCCATTACATTCACATACCATAGCTTATTCAGCCATTCTCCAACTGATGGACATCCATTCAGTTTCCAATTTCTTGCCACTATGAAAAGAGCTGCCACAAACATTTTGCACATGTGATGCCATTTAATTTTGTGATAGTACTAATTGTTAGCTACTTCTAGGACATATTCAAAATACATAGGACTGCTTACCATCTAGGAAAGAGGGTGGAGGGAGAGAGGGGAAAAATCAGAACAGAAGTGAGTGCTAGGGATAATGTTGTAAAAAAACTACCCTGGCATGGGTTCTGTCAATAAAAAGTTATTATAATAAAAAAATTGTTAGATACTTTTTCCTTATTTCAAATCTACTTTTCACATGTTGCAACATTTGCTTCAAATACTTCCATTAGGGGCCAAAAAGAATGAGGCAAATTCCTATTTCTCTTCACTTTCTTTAAAAATTTGAAAATAATTATCATGTCACTGCTAGTTCTCTTATTCTTCCCATCAAATATTCTCATTTATTATAGTCTTTTATATATAGTTTACATTTGTAAACTCCTTATATGTAGAGATTATTCACTCATTGTATTTATGCATAAGCCCCTAAAACATATTAGGAGGTTAGTAAATACATTGATCCTCATATAGTATAATCCTGATGTTTTTCAAGCCTTTAAGATTAAAGTTACCATCCCCAGCATATCAGTCTCCTTTCTAAAGCATTTGGCTAGAAAATTATATAGTATAATGAGAACATAATACAGCAGAATGTGTATCTTAAAGAGAACAGAGTAAATATATAATTTAGCTTTATTACATTTTAATAATAGTCAACATTTGTATAACATTTACTGTATGCCAGACAACATATAAATACTTTAAAATTATCTCATTTGATCCTTTCAAAAACTTCATGATATATCTGATTCTCCTGACTTTTCCAGTCCATGTCTCTTTTTGCATCATAGCTGCCTATCACACAGAAACTCTGAACTTCTAATTACCAGACCTGATTTTGAATCCTTGCTCCATCACTTTGCTTGTGTTATCTTGGAAAAAATCATTTAATGTTTTAGGAGCTCAGTTTCCTTTTCTGTAAAATAAAGAGATATTATTAGAGCAATTCTAAGGTTCTTTTTTCTCTTATGAACAGCACTGGACATGAATGACTGACTCAGCAAAATAAAGTCCAATTGCTTGCAAAGATTTTGAACAAAGGTGCAAAGAAAATTTATTCATCTATTTCCCAAATATGCTATTTCTTAAGACATCTTAAGTGCTTTCACAACATAAGAGAATTAAGCAGTAATAGCTTACATGAATCTTTGCCTTTGTGCATAAGCATGTGTTCTTGAAGAGATGTGCCCTGAGTGCTTCATAATGCCCCAAAATGTTTGTCAACAGAAAGGATGGATTACTGCATTCCACATGAATTTTGTTGCAGAAATATATGGGAAGGCTTGGAAATGACTCTAATCTCAAAGCAACTGCAATGTGTACATCTTAAAAGTGGCCTTGTTTTGTCATTCAGTTTCCATGGCAAAACTGACATTCAGGAAGCTGAAGAAGGCTTAAAGATACTCCACTGTAACCTATATTTTTAGTTCTTTAATAGGGCAATGGTGATTAAAGGTGAATTAGTACAAAATATTTTCCCTAAATTTAAAGTTTCGTATATCTTAGTATTAGAAATTCCCTTTCCTCATTGGCACTTTAAAAAAAGAGAGTAATTTCCCAGATTAGGCTCTCTAATTAACAGGAATAAATTAAGCTTCCTATTGTAGCTTTGGAAATAGGTATATGTTTGTTAGAAAAACAAAAGGAGGAATAGGTATGTGTTTGTTAGAAAAACAAAAGGAGCATCAAAAGGCTTGTACCAGTTTATTAAGTTAGCCATGATGGAAGTTGGGAGCAGAATCCTTTTATCCTTTGAAAACTTTTTTGTAAGAATATTTTTGCTATAATCTTCAGTTCTACAATGTCTGCAAATTTAGGGAATTATGGAAAATGTGGGGCTAAAATATTTGATAAAATTTTCAAGATTTTCAAATAAGTAGATTCTTCTTTCTTTCTATTTTTCCATTCAATTTAACTCTATTTGATTTAATTCATTGTATTCAATAAATATTTATGAAAGTTACTATATTCCAGAAGCCATGCTAAACATTAGAGATACAAAGCTAAAAGTGAAACCAGCCTCTGCTCTCCAGACATTTAGGGTCTATACTCTCTGTGTGTATGCTTAAGGGAGTGTGTATATGTTAATGAGTAATAAGAGCATGATTTTGGAGAGATGGACTGAACATTTACACAGTAAACTGTTATCAATGAATATGGAAGCCACTGATCATTTACCTCAGATTGAAATCAATCCCTATCTAGCTAAACTTCCAAATGAAGAAGAAGTTCTTGGATCCAATTAAGCTCTTCCATGTGAAAATGCCTGGTTCTGATTCCATTCAGCAGAGATAAAAGATCATATTCTATTATCATTGTCTATTGATACAAAAGCTGACAAAATTCTTCCAGGTTAGATGGTAAAGGGTATATCCCCTGGATGCCTCTGTTTCCATCTATATAAAGGAACGTCGAATAGATTGTCATATAATATTCAGGGCAGTGGAATACTCTCTTTTAACTCTTGCCAGCAAGATTCCTGCTAGTGTGCTCCTTAATTGGCTGGACCTTCACTTTGAAGATGGCCATGTACTTGAGAACTAGAGCAGCTTCAGAAAGGACTAAGGAACTGTCAACATACTATTCGCTGCCCCAAAACTTGAAGAGAAATGTCAGGAGAAGAGCAAAGGTCTATAGACAATATTCATTAATTAAAGTGTTTTAGTATAAAAGTACATTATGGTTGTCCAAAGAATTTTATCAGCATTCTTCATCAGTTTTATGAAGGCATGCTTGCACAAATTCTGGATAATGGATTATGCCCTTTGCTTTTCCAGTCATCAATGGAGTGGATGAAACAAGACTTCCCTGTTTGTTTGCTCCCACTGCTTTTTAACAGGACGTTTTCAACAATGTTATCAGATGCCTTCAGCAACGACAAAAATGGAATCAAAGTCAGCTACTGCACTGATGGTTATTTAACTTGGAAAGAATATAAGGAAAGACTAAAGTGGAGGGAGAGTTGGTGGATGGCTTTTTGTTCCCAGATGATTGTGAACTCAATACAATCTCAGAGATTGAGAGGCAACACAGAATAGAACAATTATCTGCCATTTGTATTTATGTTGGCTTAACAATTAACACGAAGAAAATAGAGGTTCTCTGCCTGTAAATATCATACTATACACACATGAAACCATGAGCTATAGCAAATGGAAGAATTCTGAATGCTGTGGATAACTTCATTTATCTTGGCAATATACTTTCCTGGGATGTATACATAGATGATAAGGTCGATACACATTGCCAAAACTCCCTCAGTATTTGGGAGACTTTAAAGGAAAGTGTGAGAGAAGAGGCTGCCTAACAAACTGAAGGTCTATATAGCCATTGTGCTAACCTCATTGTTGTATGCCAAGGAAATATGTACAGTCAATCAGCACCATCCCAGGAAATTGATATTCTTTTATTTGAATTCTGAAGGGCTTCTGAAGATCACCAGGCAAGATAAGGTACCTTACACTGAGGTCATTCTCAGATTAAACTGCTAAGTATTTATTCTACTGCAGTGTTAGCTACTCTTATGGACTGACCACATTACTCGAATACAAAATAAATTTGTGCCTAAAAACATTTTCGTGGGAACTTCATAAGGCAGATGCTCTGGTGATGTTCAAAAGAAATGATATAAATGTGTTCTCAAAGTCTCTCTGAAGAACTTTAGAATTGGGAGACATGGAGCCACTCGCACAGGAATACCCAACAGGAGATACCTGAATCAAAGAAGGTGCTGTGCTTTATTAGGAGGGAGGAAGCAAAATTGCAATAGCTCAAAGGAAACAAACATAAACGCACAAAATTAAAAACATCTCCTTCTCAAATGGTCCTACTGAATACTTGCATCTAATCTGTGATAGAGTCTTCCAAGTTCATATAAGTATGAACGGTCATTGCTAGACACACTATACATTGACCACAACATTTTGGGTCCTCTCTGAGTACCAGTGACAAATAACAAGAACAAAAATTCATCAATTACATATTTTACTTATATGAAAAATTAACGTTCTTCCAATTAGAAAGTGCATCCCTCATTATGAAGAAATACTTTTGTATTTTCATTCTTACTATAATATTCCAGAAAATATCCCTTTAAAAAAGTTGGCTAGATCAGCTGATTAATTGATATTGGAGAGAATACCAGACTGATGCTGTTGAATGATAGTATTAGAAACCTAGCTCTCAGGGATATCCCTAGAACCATGATGAGAAAAGTTATCTGCTATCTTTTTAGGTACTGGCCCACCAATGAGAGTGGGAATGGGGGAAAGTGAACCTTGAGAGGAAGATAGAAGGAGTTGAATTAGCATTTATATAGTACCAACTATATATCTGGCAAGGTGCTAAGTGCTTTACAAACACTTGATTCTTAGAACAATGCCTGGAGGTTGATACTATTAATACCAATATAGAATTGAGGAAAATGAGATAAATAGAGGGTAAATGACCTCTCCCTTGGAGTCACAGGATTAGTAAATGTGTAGTGTCTGATTTGAATTCAGATCAATTTTGATTCTTAAATTGGTTAGTGGGTTTGCTCTATGTTTACAACAAGTTTTTTAGTCAGATTATTTTTTAATTCTTCATTGAAATCATGCTTTTGTTCTCATAATTTCATTTTTGTGAATTTGTGAGTTTTTGATCCTTGCACAGAGGACTTTTAGATGATGGATCTTGTCCTTTCTCTGATACTTTTGAAATCCACCTTCTTGAAATTAGGATTCTTATCAGATTATGATTATCTTTTATCTACTCTACCATGGATTCTTAGATTAAGAAAGAACTTTCTCCCAATCCTTCCATTATTTCTTTATTAAGAGCCCACTCCCCTTGTTAAATAGAATTAGGTTCAAATGTGTTATTATTGAGTTATTATTCATGTCTAATTCTTCATAACCCTACCTCTTTTTTGGCAAAGATAATGGACTGATTGGCCATTTCTTTATCCAATTCTTTTTAGAGATGAGTAAACTGAGACAAACAATGTTAGGTGACTGGCTACACAGGATGTTTCAAATACAGGGTTCATTCTTTAATTATTAAAGCCTAAAATGATATGAAGACTTTGGAGATGGATACACAGTATCATACCATATACTAAGTTAATGTATTTTCCTGAATTCTTTAAATATAATATCACTCCATCGCTGTCTGTTCTGAGGAACTCTTTGGAGGATCTCAGTACTAGTCCAACTCATTAGTCTTAGAAGAGGAATGATAAGGCAGGTACCCACGTGGATGTTCAAACATGGAGTCCATTTATTTCAAGTTCTCTTAGCCTTAAATATCTTAATACACTTACATCACTACAGCACACTGCACATATGCTAACTATAGTACTATTATATCACCACAGTACACATGTGCTAACTATAAGCACTCTGCTTTTATTAGGTAAATGCCTCTTTACTGCAAGTATCTCTGCTTCAAGTAGAACATACATTGTCATGTTTCCTGACTTCTCAAGAAGGCTGAGACACACCTAAAGGGAGATGAAAGCCAAAACAGACATTATCAGCAGGTTTTCTCTGGGCTGAAGGGCCTTATACTTCACTGAGACTTCCCCTATTCTCTGTGGCCCTCTATACCTCACTTTTATTCAACTTTTCATTTTATAAGCACATTAAAAAAATCACATCAAAATAAATCAAAAGTATATTTAGGAAGCAAAATCCAACGTGTTTATTATGCATATTTCAATATTTCATTGAATGCATGATTTCAGTAATGTTATCTTCTGTCTCTCTGATGATCATTGTATACTCCCAGGAATACAGTAGTTATTTAATAAATACTTTTAGGTTAAGCTTTATGACATGATCAGATTTTAGGAGTTGGCTCTCATATTGATGGTTGATTGTTGTCCTTTATTCTCAAAGAGGACCAACATGTCATCACTATGTTAGAGTCAAGTTAGTGTGTTTGACTGTGACTGATCAGACCAATATGAATCAGAGTGCTTTGTCACATGTCAGATACAAATAGTCTCTATGAACATTTGGGGTGGATTCTTTAATTTGGTACATTTTGTATTTCTTCTGAGTTAATTAAATTCTGTTTTGCTCATTGAGCACAATGACTTGTCTCATCAGGGCATTTCATCTTGAAGGGTCCTCTGCCAGTGTCTCCCATGTCATACAATCAATTCAAAAATTCTTAAGAAAGACTTTGAGATTGTCATTTTGTATAACTTTTGATGATTGCCTTGAGACTGCTTGCTCTATGTGAGTTCTTTATAAAACTGTCTTTTTGGCATTTGAACAATATGGCCAAACCAATGGAGTAGCATTCTCTGCAATAGAGTCTAAATGCTCAGCAGTTTAGTTGGAGAGGAACCTCAGATGATCTTCAGAATCCTGCCAGGTAAAGTTCAGAATCTTCCTTGACAATTCAAATGGAAGCAATTCAGTTTTCTGGCATGGAGCTTGCATACTGTCTAGGTTTCACGTGCATACAACAATGAGGTCAGCTCAAGGGTTCTGTAGATCTTTAGTTTGGTAGTCAGTTTAAGACCTCTTCACACCACAACCAAGCTTTTTTGCCTCTCTTAAGAATTTCACTTGGTCATTATTAATCAGAGAAATGCAAATTAAGACAACTCTAAGATACCACTACACACCTGTCAGATTGGCTAAGATGACAGGAAAAAATAATGATGATTGTTGGAGGGGATGTGGGAAAACTGCGACATTGATGCATTGTTGGTGGAGTTGTGAACGAATCCAACCATTCTGGAGAGTAGTTTGGAACTATGCTCAAAAAGTTATCAAACTGTGCATACCCTTTGATCCAGCAGTGTTACTACTGGGATTATATCCCAAAGAGATTATAAAGAAGGGAAAGGGACCTGTATGTGCACGAATGTTTGTGGCAGCCCTTTTTGTAGTGGCTAGAAACTGGAAACTGAATGGATGCCCATCAGTTGGAGAATGGCTGAATAAATTGTGGTATATGAATATTATGGAATATTACTGTTCTGTAAGAAATGACCAACAGGATGATTTCAGAAAGGCCTGGAGAGACTTACACGAACTGATGCTGAGTGAAATGAGCAGGACCAGGAGATCATTATATACTTCAACAACAATACTATATGATGACCAGTTCTGATGAACCTGGCCATACTCAGCAATGAGATCAACCAAATCATTTCCAATGGAGCAGTAATAAACTGAACCAGCTAGGCCCAGAGAAAGAACTCTGGGAGATGACTAAAAACCATTACATTGAATTCCCAATCCCTATATTTATGCCCACCTGCATTTTTGATTTCCTTCACAAGCTAATTGTACAATATTTCAGAGTCTGATTTTTTTGTACAGCAAAATAACGGTTTGGTCATGTATACTTATTGTATCTAATTTATATTTTAACATATTTAACATCCACTGGTCATCCTGGCATCTGGGGGAGGGGGCGGGGGGGTAAGAGGTGAAAACTCTGAGAAAAAAAAAAGAATTTCACTTGGATTTTGTATATGTGCTTTGTATATGCTCTGTCTCCTAGGCATCAAACATAAACTGATTTAAAAAGTGTAGCAGGACTTTTTAAAGTTCCTTTCCTTCTTAAATGCTCTCTTGCTTATGTCAGAAACTTGGAGTCAAATGAACTAGATGATTTATTTTTAGTTCTAACATAATTCAATTGAATACAATAAATAAATTATTTAGTATTTCCTATGTAAAAGCCAGGTAGATGGCCCACTGGTAAGAGTGTTGGGCCTAGAGTCAAGAAGACTCATTTTCAGGAGTATGAATCTGATCTCAGACACTTAATATCTTTGTGACCTTGGGTAAATAACTTAAGCCTGATTACCTTAGTTTCTTTATCCATAAAATGAGCTGCAGAAGAAAATGGCCCTGAAGAAACCATCATCTTTCCCAAGAAAAACCCAAATGAGGTCACAAAAAGTCAGACAGGACTGAAAAAAAATGACTGACTGAATATGACAGATACTGTTCTGGGAGCTAGAAAACTCTACTTGTTCTACTGACAAAAAAAAGCAACATGCACTCAGAAGAGACCTAAAGTAAATGCAAAGTAATTTCTAAGGGTTTGAGGAAGTAGGAAAGGTAAAAGTTGGATTCAGTTTTGAAGAGAGATGGGGATTACAAAGTGTGGCAATGAGAAGAGTAATTATTTTGAGCATGCGAGGCAACCTGATTAAAAACCTAGAGGAGGGAGATGGCATACCTGTACACAATATATCAAGGAGATCAATTTTTCTGAGAAGTTGGGCTCATGAGGAAGAATCATGTAAAATTGGTCTAGAAAGATAAATATCAAAGAAAGTAACTTTTATTTCCTAGAGGCAGTTGAAAGCCATTGAAGCTTTGGGATGGGTAGCAACATGATTACAGCTGTGCTTTAGGAATATCAATTTGATAGTTATATAAAGGATGCAATGGAGAGGGAAAGACTGTAATCATAGAGAGCACTTAGAGAATTTCCTCCAAGTTTGAGGGGATGAGGGCTTTAACTAACATAATTTTGTAAAGAGAGGGAAAGGAATAAGTAAAAGAAAGGCTGTCCAGGAACATTTTGTATCAGTTGGCTATGGAGAATGAGGGAGAATGAAAAGTTCAAGATGTTTCTGAGTTTGCATTCTCATAAAAAATCAGAAGGCAAAAGCACGGGAACTAGATGAATCTTAAGTGACAGAAGGCAAATCCTTGCATTTCTTTTTATTTTTGAGCTCAAAGGCATAAAATACAGTAACTATTCACCCAAATAATGTCACCACTGAACATGAAAAGGACAAGCATCATTGCCAGCGAGACTTTGGGAGACGGAACAGTCAAGTGGATTTTTCAGAAGTGCTCAGGAGGAGACAGAATTGATCAAAGATGTCAATGCTAACATGGAGCCTTTGAACGAAGTAGCCCTAGAGACCTGAGGAGTGAAGGGAATGGTGAAGTTGAAGAAAATATTTTAGTTACATTTCACCATGAAAGATGTCTTTTACTTTTACTTCTGAACCTCCTTCTCTCTCTCTCTCTCCATCTCTCTGTCTATCTTTGTCTGTCTGTCTGTATGTCTCCCCCTCATATTCACATACACACATATACAGTTAATATTAATAATTTGGATCTTACTGTAATGTGTTTACAGCAAAAGCCCTGAATTATTAATAAAAAAGTTATAATTGAATAATTTTACTAATGGGCTTAGCAACACATTAATTATTTTAGTTTTCCATCTGTGTTTAACATTCTATGACATTTTAAAAGGATTCCTATTAGTAACAATCAACAAAAAAGAAATTCAAATACGTAATTTTTTATTTATATAAAACTACACACTATATTATTTTTATTTTTCCAAAAAGGAGAGCATTTAACAGCATAATAAAATATATATCTTATTTGAATACAGGATCCATTATGTTATCTTTGTTTCCTAGGAATTCTTCCAGATTTTATTATCACTATTATTATTTTTCATATAGTGATAGTCAATGTGTTGAGTATTTTGATGCTGCACCTTTCTTCATTACTTAAAATAATTATATCTTATATATTTGTATTCTTTATATTTCTCATTTCTCTTGGCATGATAATAATTCAATTTGGTTGGCCTTAATCCATTAAGTATTAGGTACCCAATGCATCTTTAAGGTACACTTCTGGTAATCAGATTACTAGAGCAAATACTATGAATGAGACCTTATTGTATGTTACCATTATTTTCCAAAAATAATATATCAATCAGAACTGCAAGAACAATTGAACGTTGTAATAATCTTTATTTCCTGATAGATCTAATAACAAGAGATTTTTTTAAACTGTAAAAACCTTGGATAATTTACATAATAGTGTAAAATTTGCAAAGTATTTCACATATTTTATATTGAATGAGTTTTTAAAAATCTTGTACAGTTAGTATTATATAAAGTTGTTATTATTCTTATAATAATGACAGGGAAATTGAGTCTAGAGGGTAAGTGACTTGCTTAACATCACATAGCAAGTAGTTATAAAAGCAAATAAAAACCTAGAGCTTCCTGAAAAATTTGAGTATTCATTGTGTTAGGTAATGGGATACACAGAAATACACAATACATTACGGTTCTCACAGAATTTACATTTTACTGAAGGATGTATAACAAATTCAAAAATATGGGGTATAGGGAAAGATTAGTGAATTACTACATGAAAAGAAAAATCCCAATATTTAATTTTTTTTTAGGGAAAATATTTTGCACCTGTTTTAATATGTAATTGTTATATACTAGTAGGGTTTATATCCAAATAGTTGATACATTTTTAAATTAGGATAAGTGGTAGGCAATGTGGTAGAGTGGAGGAACCATTGAAGTTGTTATGTCCTATAGACATTTTAAACTCAAGATTTTTAAAACTGAGTTCATTTTATTTGTCCCCAAGCCTTCTCCTTTTCCTAATTTTTCTAATATTATCAAATGCACCATCATTCTCCCAATTTACAAATTCACAACTTACATTATCTTCAACTTTTCCCTTCTGCCCCATATATAATCAGTTGTCAAGTCCTGTCAATTTTACCTTTACAACTTCTTTTGCCTAAATCACTGTCTCTCTTCTGACACTGTCGCAATATTTCTACAGATCATTATCACCTCACATCTGGACTATTTCAATAAATATTTTGATGGTTGCTGTCCCTACTTCAAGTGATTCAGTTGTTAGATTTATTTTCCTAAAGACCAGATATGGACTCACTCACCTATTCGATGAACTATAGCGCATCTCTATAATCTTCAGGATATTAAGTATCATAACAATCTTTTTCATTTAGGTAGAAGTTCAAGCTACTACCTCTCAGATATTATAAGAAATTAATACAGAACAGTATTTGACTTATCCAGAGATTGCAGTCTTAAATGCCAACAGATCCTCTGGTAACCGGTATTATTTTCTGAGGGTGGCATTCTTATTCAATCCTGCCAGGAGGATATTAACTGTTGGTAGTTTTTTTTTTTTTTTAAATAGCAACTGCTATTACTTTTGCTAATAATGATACACTGAAAGTATGTGAACAGATGCACTATTTGGAATGATTGCATTATTCAAGAACTAACCATAT
The DNA here is from genome assembly GCF_902635505.1 of Sarcophilus harrisii. Classification (NCBI taxonomy): domain Eukaryota; kingdom Metazoa; phylum Chordata; class Mammalia; order Dasyuromorphia; family Dasyuridae; genus Sarcophilus; species Sarcophilus harrisii. The sequence continues at coordinate 171,302,680 of NC_045427.1, forward strand.
TACCATTTTGAACTTTCAGTTTTGTAAGGAAAAAGTAATGTTAAGAATGATTTCCTTTTGAGTAAAGCATGAAGCACAGCATACTACCTGTATGGGGGAGAGATTGCAGCATTAGAGTGTTTAAAATATGAGGCATCACTGATGGAAGTACTTGAGATTTATGTATGTATCTGATTCATTTTTACCTAATTACTTAAAGACTAGTGATTGACATTCTTCTCTATCTCCAACCCCACCAACATGTTATCTAAAGAAAGCTTTGTATCTTTAAGTCTTTTGGAGTATTATTTCGGCAGAGTTCTGATTAGGAAAGAAATTGATCAGTATGTCTTAAAGATTGGGAATGTTTGCAACCTGCTAAGCAGATGAATTCATTTTCAGATAGTAGACATTGTTTATTATGTATATAATAAAAACTTTTTTTACAATAATTTTATAATGAAATCTTCATTTATTGCCTTTTCAAAGTATATAGGTGATACACATCTCTGACTATGCCACTTACCTGCTCACGAAGCTGCAATTTTTCCTATTGCCCCTAGAATGAAACATAAATGATTTCTTAAAATGTTATAACCTTTCACAACATAAATGCAATCTATTTTTGAAGTTATTTTCATATTCTAAGATTTCTCTTTATATATTCTATGTTCTGCTAATCTGCCTCCTTTTCTATTCCCTTTCACAGCATTTGATCTCCTATTTTTGAACCTTTGCTTAGGCTGTGTTCCCTTTTTATATCTATTTCTTAGAATCTATACATCCCTTCAAAATTCAACTTAAATTTAATCTTATAATAGAGGCCTTTCTGACAATATCAAAGTTTAATGGTCCCTTCTTAAAAAATCACTTAGTTTTTATTTTATATCAATTTTGAATAAACTTATCTCTTTATGTATTTCTCCAGGATAATATAAGCTCCCTGAAGTAAGTATTACTTCATTGCTTCTATATATTCCTACTACCTAGCACAGAACCTAAAGCATAATATTTGCCTCACAAATTGAGTTGAATCGAATTCTTAAAGACCCATGATTTAAAGGATCATAAGTTTTCCTTCTAGCTGGAGTACTGTATTCTAGGACTGTTGAATGTGGAGTTACCAGAGAGTCAATCTTTAGAAATGTCCTCAGACTACAAGAATTTAGGAACTGACATTGTCCAGATCAAATAGACTAGTATATATTAGCTTCTGCATCAAGGGACATACATGGTTGTAGAAGGACTTTAGATGCCTGATACTTGATATCTATTGGAGTAAGATAACACCAAGGATAACACCTATTTCAAATTCTCCATAGGGAAAGAACTCTAAAATTACTGATGGATACTTCTTTTGTAGGTCATCACAAAGAACCTGTTTTCCCCACAGTCTTAGTCAGTATGGTACAATGGAAAATGTATTGAATTTTGAGCAAGAGAATTTGGCTCAAATCTTAGTTCTGATACTTGCTATCTGTGTGACTTTGTGACACTTAACCCTTCTGCTCTTTTTCTGATCTGCATAATGAAGAAGTACAACTAGACACCCTTCTAAAGTAATCTCCAGCTCTTGATCTAGGATTTTTAAAATTTATCTTGGGATTAATATCCATTAGTCAAACTCTCCTAAAGAAGAGACAAAAAAATGGACCAAAGAGTTAATTAATTTACCCTGAGCCTATTGAAAATTATTCAGGAGCAGTTTTTTTGTAGTTGTGGTTGCTATCTTAAGATGCTAATGAGTATTATATCTATACACTTTATGTGAAGAAGTGACATCAAAACTTCATAAGAGTTTCACCATGCTATAAGCTCATCACACTGATTATGAACTGTCCTGAACAAGCCATATAGAAAATGCAATAATGGATTCTGAGATAAACAGATATTCTAATTTCCTTTTTCTCTAATATAACTCTACAAATCAAAGTAAAATGTTGATTATCCATATCCATGGTGACATAAGTAGCACAAATTATTGAAAATCACAGATGATAGCTTTACTATCTTTATTTACTCTAAGTTGTAATTTCAATACTCTTCTTAAAGCTGTTCCTAAAATGTTGTTAAAACTCTTAGAGACAGGAGTGATTGGCCAGGTACTCACCAAAATTATTTCCATCTTTGAATTTCATTTATACTTATCAATATAATGAAAAAACACTCTATTGGGAGATTTAAGATCTTTTGAATTTTAGTTTTGCTACTTATCATTGTGTAAGATAATCAAGTTATCTTAACCACTGAACTTTCTTAGGTATCAGAATTTAAAAACTGATCTTTATGTAATGTATAAGATATAAACTTGTTAAAGAGATAACCCACGCATTGAGAGTTTTCCTGAAATTAAATTGTAACAAAGATCTCCCATTTTCCTTATGTGAAATTAAGTGGACTCAAATCCTAGATGTGATTTTGTCAGTTTATGCTAAAGCTAGAAGCATTCAGCTATCAATCAAGAGGTAAACTGGCCGAAAAGACTTTACATTTTCAACATGTTGTGGTGATGATGTCCTGTAACTCCATACCTATTTATAGCTGAAAAAGTTACCATTACCTTATAGACCAAAGGGAAGGGGAGACTTTTTCATGTTGAGTGGCTTCTTAATAGATGGTTTATAAAAAGATAAAGAGAAGGGTGATTCTTGGCCTTAAGAGGTAGAATCTGCATCAGTGGAAAAGTTGCCCACACCAATGGGACAATAGAACTCGTGAAATAGGGAAAGTGAAATGCATGGATCGATATATTTTTAATCTTCAGCAAATTTTATGAGATGAAAATTAAATTATATTTTCAAATTATGAATGGGGGAATTAAGTTACTCAAGGAAGGACTCAATGACAGAATAAAACAGTGAGTCATAGTATCCATATCTCCTGCCACAGTTCACAATGATGCAAATCTCTACAATAACCTACTCTAATCCTTCATCATAATATAGTTTTTCAAAGATTTACCAGGGGAGTGCAAGCTCTGAGAGTTTGTACTCTATTGAAATGACTTAGAGTTATAATTAAGGGAATAGATTGGCTCTCTTTCCCCAAATCCAATCAGCTTAACAAAGTATAGTAAGGTATATTTCAAGCAGAACAAACACTTCTTGATCATGATTCTTTTGGCCATCACTGTCACTCATGAAATTAGAAAATGATCTTCAGTCTTTTTCAGATTTTTCTTACTTTTATAGCGAAAGCACCCCTATGGTCAATAAGGTGACACTTATATGTCTAGGAAACAAAAACAGAGGGTGTTCTATTCATTTGCCATCACCAGTGAAGCTGCTAACATCTGACAGAATCTTTTCTCTGTCTAATAAATACTCTCTCACCTTTACTTTCAAAATTCCAGTAACAGTGAATCCCTGTCTCCTTAACAACAAATTAACTACTTCCTATTTGTTTCATCCCCATATCTTATCTCTGTATATTTGAACCTTAGCCCAACAATATTCCTTCTCTCCTCTTCTTTCTCTCCCTACCATTGTGCTTTCTGTAATTTTTATTTCAAAATTAATAAATGTCTCTTCATTTTATCTCTTTATCTAGTATTCCTTCCTTGTTTTAACACATACAAAACTAGTTTTACTAAATGATACTACATTCCTGGACATCTTTTTCAATACTGATTAAACTATCCCACATAAACCTCAATACAAATGCCTAAGTAAATATTTGTTGATCAATTCTGAGTCCAATAGATGGAAACATAGACAATTAGAGATTAGAAATTCGAGGGTTTAAAAGAATCTTTGAATATTTAGTTAAATCCCCTCATTTTTCTAAGTAAAAAACTATGGTTCACAAATATTTATGACATGCTGAGGGCCATTATTTAGAACATTACAAGAGATGAGCTATCTTTTAATTATTGTGGGCAGATAGTAAGAATATGACAATTTGCTCAAATTAAGTGTGCAAATGTGGGTGGTGAACCATTGATCCTTTCAAGGAATAGTTTTGAACTACATTTCATGTTAACTCAGCAGTTAAAGGAATTCTTATAATGCGGTATAACTGAGAAGAATTTATATTTCAACATCAATAAGAAATAAAGACATCTGGACTTCCATACTAAGGCTATGTACAACATTCACACACACACACACACACACACACACATACACACAGAGGCACACACATGCTTAGTAAAAAAAGCAGCTGGTGGTTTATAGTCTCCTTGGATTTTGAAAACAACTTCCTGCTGTGTTATATAAAAGAGAGATGATATAGCTCCTGAAGAGTTACTTTATTTTATTCCTGGTTAGTTGACCTTTGCTTAACTCATTGTGAATGGATGTACAGGCCATCGTTGCAGTAACTGACTGGGAAAAATATTCACAAGGATATTGGGGTTCAATGAGAAGATCAGAAGACTCTCTTGGATATTTGTCTAGGTCTTCTGACATAATAAAGAGATCAGGGGCATTGGGCTACAAATTAGGAAACTTCACTTTCAGTCTTGGTCTTGACAGTATTTCTGTATGCAGCCTTAAATCTCTTTCCTTCTCTGGTGCCCCTTTCAGTTTCCTTTTCTCCAAATGAAAGTCATGTCTTGCGTCAGCACCAAAGTCCCTCATAACTTTCACATTCTATGAAATACTGTATCAATTATATTTTAAAATGAAAATCTCATTGATAAGCGTAAAAGGGCCTCCATTGTACCTCTGTTCTGTCTTTCTAGATTTATTCCTCATTCTTTCCCATCTTACTTCTAGGCAAACTGGATCACATTCCTGGACTCATTCTTGTATCCCCTGCCATCGGCATTCATTTATTATCCCTTGTGACTAGATTAGGTTTCTTTCTCATTTATATCTATTAAAGATATAAGAGTGAGGAAAGGAATAAACAATTTAATTCATACTATGCTAATTTATTTAATCCTCACAAAATCCTAGGAAGTAGGTTCTGTTATGATTTTTATTTTATAATTAAGGAAACTGAGTTTAACAGGATAAATAAGTTACTCAGAACTACATAGCTTCTAAGTGTCCAAGACTTCTTTTAAACTCAGGTCTTCCTGTCTCTAGACCCTATTCTATGCCATGTAGCTATCTTTCAAGAATTTATGTGGCACTTTCTCTGTGAAGCTCTGTCATTTCCTCAAATGAAAGCCAATTCTCTCTCTTCTCATTTACCTAGAGCATTTTGTGTTTCATCTCCTGTCCTAGCTTGTACAATACTTACTTGTATATGCTTTATAATAACTTATCTCTTGTATTTGAATATAAATTCTTTGAAGTCAGGAACTGTGTTATTTTTACCTATGGATATTCAACATCCAACACACAGTGCCTCATACACAACACATGCTTAATAACTGTTTGTTAAATCGGTAAATATGTATTCCATTATCACTGGAGTGAGCTGTATATCTGGTCTGAGAGAATGAATCAGCTAGCAAATGGTTCTTGTTCAACAGAGCACCCGGACACAAGAGCTTGCAAGCTCAAGTTTGAAAGACACTGGAGCCATCATTCTCACATCTTTTTATCATCTTCTCAAAGCTGAGTCCTTATCTAAAGAGAACATGGCTTCCTGGCAACAGGCATTAGTGTTCTCTCTAGCTAATTTCTAGATAAGAAGACCAGCTGCTTCTCCTTTACCTACTAACCTCTCAACAGCCACCTGTAGGTGAGCTGTAAAATCAGGGAAAGGTTATACTGCTGGAGGCTAGGAGAGCTAGCAGCTCCTTAATAAATAGAGATTTAACCCTGTAAGTGTTAACTGCCTCTTTCAATTCCTTAAATTTCTTCCCTTCTAATGAGGGGCACATTCTTTCCTGGGAGCTATCAAACACACCAAATCCTTGCTTTCTGGTTCCCTTCATTTGCTGCCTTCTGCAACATACATCCTAATTCTGTCTGTAAATCTGTCTACTTCCTGCTTCTTTCCCCATTGCCTCTTCCTGTGACATCACATCTATTTTTGGCTTGCTTTACCAGTGTTGGGGTCTCGTCTCCCTTTCCATCATCAGACCAGCCAAACTCATGAGATCCCTGTCCAATCCCTTCCCTGTTCAGTGCCATTCGTAACCTCCCTCTCTTAGGGGTTACTGATTGTCAAGGCCATACATACCAATCTTCCCCTGAAACACATGGAGATGAACCGATGTTAAGGTGCCAAACAGCCTTTCTTTATTGGTAATCTCAGCAAGGGTTAGCAGGAAGCAAGAGCAGAAAGTATATAAGTCTCTCCCTCTCTCTCCCCATCCCTAAATCTCTCTACATCTCTGGCTCTCTCCAGTTCTTCCCATGTTCTTCTCTGCCTATGGACTCAAAGTTGGTTATTTATATTTACTCTCCTCTGGGATTACCCCGTGTCTGATCTACTCAACACTTCATAGGTGGATCTGCAGAAGGGAGATACTTGGAGTTAGTGTTGTGTCCTGTAAGACACAACCTCCTGCCTCAGAGGCCAAGCCTCTTTTTACTTCCTGGGTCGACCCTACCAGCTGATGTGGCATACATAGCAATTTTCAGAAGGAAAGTCTCTAACAATCTTGCAGGAAAATAGGAGAGGAATGGGATATGGCAAGGACAGAAGAGTGATAAAAGAGAGGGAATAGTCAGTAGCAAAACACTTTGTAATGCCGGAGAAACTGAGGCAGGAGAGAGATTAGAGAGCTTTTTAATATTTCATTAATTGGAGAGTATAATTGACTGGACAGGACTCTCGTCCCAAATTATCCAGTCAGACAGAGATAAAGATATACTGGGACCAAGGAATCCATGTTGGTCCCAGGACTGGAGGAGACTGTCATCTCAAAGAATCCAGCATGCTTCATCCAGCAGCCAGCCTCCAGCTGCCGGCTTCCAGCAATGAATAGGAGAAACCCAACTTCTTAAATACCTTTTAGAAATAAAATAGGGGTAAGAAGCGCAGGAAAACTTCTGTCAGGATGGGGGGAGACCATAAATCCTAAAAACCCAGAGACAGGATGTCTGAATACACAGAGATAAAGATATCAGTGAGGTCTTGAGGACAGAAAAAGTCAGGAGGAAAGAGTCTACTCTCTTGTTTATCTTGCTAACAATGTATAATTTTAGAGTAAATGGTCCCGAATCTTAATGGACCAGAAGGGGGTTTTACAACTAAGGGAGACTGAGATAAGGGAAACTCGTACAGGTAAACTGATCCAGGATAGTTAAAGAGAACTGTGGCATAACAACTTTTGAGGTGGAACAGGGTGAAAAAAGGGAGAATAAATGGGTGGGGGGAAATACAATTAGCAATAGTATTTGTTAAAAAAAAATATATTGAAACAAGTTTACCTGATAGAATATTATTATTTTCTGGGAGATGATGAGCAGGATGCTCCCAGGAAAAAAAACAAAACAACAACAAAAAGCAAAAACAAAAAAATCCCCTGGAAAGTCCTCTATGAACAAAGTGAAATGTACTGTATATGTAATAATACTATTCTGGAATGATCTGTTGTAAATAACTGTTAGTCCCATTTGTACAATTATCTACAATTACTCTGAAGGACTTATGATAAAAAATCCTATCCATACCCAGAGAAGGGACTGATTGTGTCTTAATACAGAACAAAGCATTCTCTATTTCTCCCTCTATCTCTCTATATATTTTTAATTTAAATAATTTAAACTAGAACTCAAAAATCTTAAAAACTAAAATCTTTAAAAAATCGTTTTATATTTAACTGGGAAAATGTTAAATAACTAAAGTTAAATAAATTAAAAATTATCATATAAAAGAGAGTCAAATGACTCATTTCCCACACTTTGAAAAATACAAATGGGCCCATACTGTCCTAAATGATTGCTGCTGAATACAAGAGTATGTTAGTTAGCTATGACCAGAACCCATCAGATGCTTTGGATAGTATCTTAATGCATAAAAACTGGACATAAAACCAAACTCATTATTAAAGCTATTCATTAAGCCCACATTTGAACTGGACACCAAAGGAAGCAACAGAATTTCTCGGTATGGTGGGAAAGGATGTGTTTGGTCCTGGAAAATCATTTTGTTGTAGGATAATTTGTGGTTTTGAAATCTGAATGGGGGAACACCTTCTGCTAATATTGCTTTACTAATGGATGACACTACCCATTCAAGTATTTATTAATAAGAGAGTATAATATAGATTTAGTATTATTAATGTGTGTGCAAATGAACTCAGATTCCTTTATTGCAGAACATTAGTCAAGAACTGTTCGTAGTATATTAAAATGATAATTGCTGGTACCATCAGGTAGAAAATAGCTGTGATAAAGAGTCTGCTAATATAATATGATGAATACCCCAAGAGAGAGAGAAAGTGACTGTACTTTTTTGAAATCACAAATGCTTGATGATGAGCTGCCAAAAATTGTTTTTGGCAAGGTATTGTCACAGAATGCACACAGAAGTATCCTTCAGTGGACAGTAAAAAATTCAAATAGCAATTCACTCATTGAGTAATGATCGCTTTGGACAGGCTCTGAAGTGTAATGCATTATAAACACTAAACAATCCACCTTATTTATGGGCCTCCAGTTGCAAAGACTTACCAACTATTCAAATGATTTTCATTTTGTTGTGCAGACATATTTCTTAATTGTATGCTATCACTGGAGGTGATTGAATATCACTTTTTAATGGAAAGAGCACAGGATTTTAAGTCAAAGGACTCAAATTTCTTTTGTGGCTTTGCAATCTACTGCTCAGATAGTAGTGGTTTTAAGGCATTTAATATCTTTGGATGTTAGATTTCTTCTCTCTAAGGTAACATAGTTATACTATAAACTGCTCTCTATACTGTAAATAACTCTAAATTTTTTTTATCTAGAAAATATTGAAAATATTTTCAGAACCTAGGGAGTATACCCAGAGTACAGAGACACTACTAAGTAAAATACAAAAGCAAGGATCAGGCACCAAAGCACTTAAAAGGGAGCTGTTCTGAATTCTCTCAGGAAGTGGACACTATCAGGGTTAAACATATCCCCAGCATAAGGAAAAATAAGCTCCCTAGAAAATTATAGATATTAGGTGGGATAACAATCATATTTATCAAAGTCCTAATGGTAAATAGCACTTATCAGTTAAGCAGAAATGAAAACAACATTAGAGTGAATTCTTCCTATCTTTAGCTTAGAAAATTTTCCATTTGAAAAGCAAAATATTTAGGAGAGCACTATTTGCTATTTTGTGGTTCATTAATTTTATTCACCTGAATTTAGTTCAATACAGATTTCTAAAGAGCCTACTATGGGCTTGGCCCTGAGGATACAAATTCAATGTCAAAACAGATTCTGCCTTCAAAGAGTTTACATTGTGCTGATGCCTCTAGGATGCACAGAAATCAATACAGAGCAAGGAAAATTGATAACTTGCAAGTGGGAAGAGGGAATCAGGGAAGACTTTCTAGCACATGTGACACCTGAGATGAACCTTGAAATGAGGAAGAAAGAAAAAGTTTCTAAGAAATAGAGATGGGATGAGAATTCATAAGTAAATAATGATTATGTCTGCAACACTAAACTTCATTATATTAGCAGAAGATTGAGTCATTGGTTTAGGAACATGTGACCTATATGGCTTCCCAACTGGTTCCTATTTTTCTGAAAATTGCCCATTGCAGAAAATGACCTTCTGACATGTCCCAGTGGTCTTGGACAGATGTGGATACCTGAGTGCACAATGTAAATTCAATGCCTTTATTTCCTCTGCAGTGAATTTTTCCTTAGTAAGTACTGACTTCACCATGGAGCCTGCTATAGTGTTAAATCTATAAAAACACTACTTCTCACATCATGGAATTAGAGGTAGTGGTCTAGAATTTGAGAAACTTTTGCATAGAGTTTAAATTTCTGTTTAGAAGGTTATATTTGAGATCAAAGTTTCAATATCTTATTTTATGAAGGAAGAAACAATGTGGTGCACTGAAACAATGCTAGATTTGATCCTCAGGTTGGTATCAAATCTAGCCTAGAGCCAAAGCTCCCTGAGCCTTCATTTCCTAATTCATAGAGGAATGGATTACCTTGCTTCTAAGGAAGGATCTAATCTTGACTATTTTATCCTAAGATATTTACTAAATTTTCTTTGTTACAGATAGATCTAAAGATCAGGGGACTAGAAGATCATGTATTTAGAAGTGGAAGAAACTCAAAGAATATCTAGCTGGATACATTCATTTTATAGATGAGAAAATTGAGCTAGAAGTCTGAATTGTCCAAGGTAATGACAAGATCAAATATGCTTCAGGGTTTTTATTTGTTTTCAGAAAGGTTTTAATGCTATTTTTTAAGACCATTTTCTAAAGTCTCAGCATCCTAGAAAAAAGATACATCACAAAAAAGTGTGTACTAAGATATTACGTAATGGAGGCGAAAAAGTTAAAAAGAGGGTGACACTGATAAAACTTCAGAATTTTAAGAAGTCCTCTCCTTATAAGACCAAACAGATAATCTTTCTCAAAGTTAACCTGTGCCTTCATTCTGCAAGGTAAAAGGAACCCCTCTGCCAAAAGAAATGAAAACCTTGCCCATTGTAAGGACAAAACTTTCATTTATGTATGGACCATCAGAATGGAAACTTCCACACCATGTGCCTCTCCTCCTGCAGAGGCTGGAATTGAAATCTTTTCTCACAATTACAGAGCTGCAGGTGAGATATCTGTCTCTCACTCTATAGACTGAAGCAAGCAGCATGGGATTGACTCAAGTTGCTTTGCTATGGATTTCCTTTTAGAAAATTAAAATCCACTTCCTCTAAATGGGACAAAGGGGAACATGGAATTGCATGGCATTATTTCTAGGCATCATACCATACTCAGCTGAAGTTTCCCAAAATCCAGTCTTTTTCTTTGATTCTTAAGAATTGAATTCCTTTAAGATTTTTTAGAATTTCAAGTTCTCCAAGAAACAGTATCTAACTCCACCCTACTATCTACACCATAGACCCTCCAAAAACAATAATCAATCAGAGGACGTAGTTAAGTTTATAGATATTTCTTTGAAGAAGTTCTCTAGAATATCTAGGATCATGGTACAAACTAATCATCAAAATAAATTGGTATCTTGAGAAGGATAAATTAAGAAACATTCATTATTTTATTCATTCATGCGATAAATTTATTAAGTACTTACTATGTGTAAGATACTTTGTCAGGGACAATCAGAAAAGTTTACAAAAATGAATAAGTCAAAGTCTACATAGCAAAAACCAGTGATGTGGAAAGAAACAGATTATGTTTAAGGTTTGGAAAGCAAGCAATTTTAAATTCACTTTAGGGAAGTGGTGGAATGTTATTGTATTCTGAGAGGAGTCTATGAATTTACTATTAAATGGAAAGAAAGTAATCAAACTCAAGGAGAATATATACAAAGATATTTCTAAAAGCAAATCCTCACAACATTGGATTTAATTCAGCATCTCACGGTGCTCAAGTAATTTCAGGCATCAGTAGAAAAGTATGGATTATGGCTCCATCAAAATTAAAAAATAGACCATTCCTTCAAACATCGTATTCATTTTTTGGTCACAAACATAAATGCACATAGTTATTTTTATATATGTCATCATCTGACTATGCACTGATTGTAAGGGCACAATTGTGCTATAATTCAAGTTGTAAACTTTATTTTTATTATTTATTTATTTATTTTATATAGCTTTTTATTTACAAGTTATATGCATGGATGATTTTATAGCATTGACTATTGCCAAAACTTTTGTTCCCATTTTTTTGCCTCCTTTCCGCCCACTCCCTCCCCCAGATGGCAGGTTGACCAATACATGTTAAATATGTTAAAGTATAAATAGAGACAATATAACTATACATGTCCAAACATTTATTTTGCTGTACAAAAAGAATTGGACTTTGAAATAGTGTACAATTAGCATGTAAAGAAAATCAAAAATGCAGGCGGACAAAAATAGATGGATTGGGAATTCTATATAGTGGTTCATAGTCATCTCTCATAGTTCTTTCGCTGGGTGTAGCTGGTTCAATTCATTACTGCTCTATTGGAACTTATTTGGTTCATTTCATTGCTGAAGATGGCCACGACCATCAGAATTGATCATCATATAGTATGTTGTTGAAGTATATAATGATCTCCTGGTCCTGCTCATTTCACTCAGCATCAGTTCATGTAAGTCTCTTTGGGCTTTTCTGAAATCATCTCATTGGTTATTTCATATAGAACAATAATATTCCATAATATTCATATACCACAATTTATTCAGCCATTCTCCAATTGATGGGCATCCACTCAGTTTCCAGTTTCTGGCCACTACAAAGAGAGCTGCCACAAACATTCTTGCACAAACAGGTCTTTTCTCTTATTTAAAATCTCTTTGGGATATAAACCCAGTAGTAATACTGCTGCTTCAAATGATATGTACAGTTTGATAACTTTTTGAGCATAGTTCCAAATTGCTCTCCAGAGTGGCTGGATGTGTTCACAATTCCACCAACAATGTATCAGTGTTCCTGTTTTCCCACATCACCTCCAACATTGTGCATTATTTTTCCCTGTCATTCTAGCCAATCTGACATGTGTATAGTGGTATCTCAGAGTTGTCTTAATTTGCATTTCTCTGATTAATAATGACTTGGAGCATCTTTTCATATGGCTAGAAATAGTTTCAATTTCTTCGTCTGAGAATTGTCTGTTCATATCCTTTGACCATTTATCAATTGGAGAATGGCTTAATTTCTTATAAATTAGACTCAATTCTCTATATATTTTGGAAATAAGACCTTTATCAGAACCTTTGATTGCAAAAAATGTTTTCCCAGTTTTTTTCTTCCCTTCTAATCTTGTCTGCATTAGTTTTGTTTGTACAAAAACTTTTCAATTTGACATAATCAAAATTTTCTATTTTGTGATCAATAATGATCTCTAAATCTTCTTTGGTCATAAATTCCTTACTCTTCCACAGGTCTGAGAAGTAAACTATTCTATGTTCCTCTAATTTGTTTATAATCTCATTCTTTATGCCTAGGTCATGAACCCATTTTGACCTTATCTTGGTGTACAGTGTTAAGTGTGGATCAATGCCTAGTTTCTGCCATATTAATTTCCAATTTTCCCAGCAATTTTTGTTAAACAGTGAGTTCTTATCCCCAAAGCTGGGATTTTGGGTTTGTCAAAGACTAGGTTGCTATAGTTGTTGACTGTTTTGTCCTTTGAACCTAACCTATTCCACTGATCAACTAAACTATTTCTTAGCCAATACCAAATGGTTTTGGTAAATGCTGCTTTATAATATAATTTTAGATCTGATAGAGCTAGGCCACCTTCATTTGATTTTTTTTTTCATTAATTCCCTTGAAATTCTTGACCATTTGTTTTTTCATATGAACTTTGTTGTTATTTTTTCTAGGTCATTAAAGTAGTTTTTGGGAGTCTGATTCATATAGCGCTAAATAAATCTATTAGTTTAGGTAGTATTGTCATGTTTATTATATTTGCTCACCCTATCCAAGAGCTTAATATTTTTCCAATTGATTAGATCAGACTTATTTGTGTGGAAAGTATTTTGTAGTTTTGCTCATAAAGTTTCTAATTTTCCCTTGGCAGATAGATTCCTAAATATTTATAGTATCAGTAGTTACTTTAAATGGAATTTCTCTTTGTAACTCTAACTGTTGGATTTTGTTAGTGATATATAAGAATGTTGATGATTTATGTGGGTTTATTTTGTATCCTGCAACTCTGCTAAAGTTGTGGATTATTTCTAATAGCTTTTTAGTAGAATCTCTGGGGTTCTCTAAGTATACCATCATATCATTAGCAAAGAGTGATAATTTGTTTTCCTCATTACCTAGTCTAATTCCTTTAATCTCTTTCCCAACTCTTATTGCCAAAGCTAGCACTTCTTTCTTTATTTTTTTTAATAATTATAACTTTTTATTGACAGAACCCATGCTTGGATAATTTTTATAACATTATCCCTTGCACTCACTTTTGTTCCAACTTTTCCCCTCCCTCCCTACAACCCCTTCCCCAGATGGCAAATAGTCCTATACATGTTAAATATGTCACAGTATATCCTAGACACAATATATGTGTGCAGAACTGAACAGTTCTCTTCTTGTACAGGAAGAATTGGATTCAGAAGATAAAAATAACCCCGGAAGAAAAACAAAAATGCAAACAGCTTGCATTCATTTCCCAGTGTTCTTTCTTTGGGTGTAGCTGCTTCTGCCCATCATTGATCAAATGGAACTGAACTATATCTTCTCTTTGTTGAAGAAATCCACTTCCATCAGAATACATCCTCATACAGTATTGTTGTTGAGGTATATAATGATCTCCTGGTTCTGCTCATTTAACTCATCATCAGTTCATGTAAGTCTCTCCTAGCCTCTGTGTATTCATCTTGCTGGTCATTTCTTACAGAACAATAATATTTCATAACATTCATATACCACAATTGACCCAACCATTCTCCAATTGATGGGCATCCATTTATTTTCCAGTTTCTAGCCACTACAAACAGGGCTGCCACAAACATTTTGGCACATACAGGTCCCTTTTCCTTCTTTAGTATCTCTTTGGGGTATAACCCCAATAGTCAAAGCTAGCATTTCTAATACAATATTGAATAGTAATGGTGATAGTGGGCAACCTTGTTTCACTCCTTATCTTATTGGGAATGGTTGCAGTTTATCTCTATTACATATGATACTTACTGATGGTTTTAAATAGATGCTATTGATTATTTTAAAGAAAAATCCATTTATTCCTGTACTCTCAAGTGTTTTTATTAGGAATGGATGTAAGATTTTATCAAATACTTTTTCTGCATCTATTGAGATGATTATATGGTTTTTGTTAATTTGGTTATTAATATGGCCAATTATACTGATAGTTTTCCTAATACTGAATCAGCCCTGCATTCCTGGTATAAATCCTACTTGATCATGGTGTGTTATCCTGGGGATGATTTTCTGTAGTCTTTTTGCTAACAACTTATTTAAAATTTTAGCATCAATATTCATTAGGGAGACTGGTCTATAATTTTCTTTCTCTGTTTTCAACCTACCTGGTTTAGGTATCAGTACCATGTCTGTGTCATAAAAGGAATTTGGTAGGACTCCTTCATTCCCTATTTTTTTCAAATAGTTTATATAGCATTGGGGCTAATTGTTCTTTAAATGTTTGGTAGAATTCACATGTAAATCCATCTGGTCCTGAGGATTTTTTCTTAGGGAGTTGATTAATAGCTTATTCGATATCTTTTTTCTGAAATGGGACTATTTAAGCAATTTATTTCCTCCTCTGTTAATCTGGGAAGCCTATATTTTTGGAGATAGTCATCCATTTCATTTAGGTTATCAAATTTTTGGCATAAAATTGGGCAAAATAACTCATTATTTCTCTAATTTCCTCTTCATTGGTGGAAAGTTCTCCCTTTTCATTTTTAAGACTAATAATTTGATCTTCCTTTCTCCTTTTTCTAATCAGATTTACCAGAGATTTATCTATTTTATTGTATTTTTTTTCATAAAACAAACTCTTAGTTTTATTTATTAGTTCAATAGTTTTTTTTTTTACTTTCAATATTATTAATTTCTCCTTTTAATTTTAGAATTTCCAATTTAATGTTTGATTGGGGGTTTTTAATTTGGTCTTTTTTTAGTTTTTTAAATCGCAAGCCAAATTCATTAATCTCTTTCTCTATTTTATTCAAGTAGGCCTCTAAGTATATAGAATTTCCCCTTATTACTGCTTTGGCTGCATCCCACAAATTTTGGTATGATGTTTTATCATTGTCATTATCTTGAGTGAAATTATTAATTGTGTTTATAATTTGCTGTTTAACCCAATAATTCTTTAAGATGAGATTATTTAGTTTCCAATTACCTTTTGGTCTATTTACCCCTAACTTTTTGTTGAATGTAGTTTTTATTGTATCGTGATCTGAAAAGAAAGCATTTAGCATGGCAATCTTCCAGATTATCTTCAACTGGTAAGTTGTTGTACTTCTAATCCTTATGGGTTTTACTAGTCAAGCACTATTTTTGAGGCTGAATTTAATAATTGGTTTTGAGATTATGAGAGGAGCTTAGAAAGTCGCATGTGCCTTCTCCACCATCTTGGCTTTGCCCCTGTAAAATTGATTTTTAATGAAATATGTAACACTTAAACATTAGCGTTGTTTCCAATTATGTTGTTTTGATGTATTTTGTGTGGGGCGGGGGGGAGAGTGCAGAGGTATGATTCTTTCAGATATTTATAGGATTTTTATTACTATCTCTACCATGGTCTTTGTTTAGTAAAATACTTTGTAATACTTACTGGAGTATCAATTAGCTAATGAAATCAATATTAAAGTTTTCTAACCCTCACCCCTACCAAAAAAGGATACTGAGCATATAATAGGAAGTTTAAATAATATATGTCAGTGTCTCATCATAGTAAACAGAGGAACAGCTAATGTGACCTAATACCTGATGCAAAACTAGGATTTTTGGAACAAAGATATCCTAGCTTCTTTTAATAAACATTCTTATTCATTTAATATTTTTCCCTAGTTACATTTAAACAATTTTTTTACATTTTTTTAAACTTTTGAGTTCTAGATTCTCTCCCTTTTCAAACACCCCTAAACCTCATTGAGAAACAATATGTGAAATTATGCAAAACATTTCCATAAATCATGTTGTGAGAGAAAACATAAATTTCCCACCTCAATTTTCAAAAAGCCCTCAAGAAAAATAGAGTTAAAGAAGAGAGAGATTATCATTCATTCTGTATTAAGACACAATCAGTTTATTCTCTGGGTATAGATAGTATTTTTCATATAAAGTCATTCAGAATAGTACTGAATATAGTCCTAGATGTCATTATGAATGGTTGTTCTGCTGAGAATACCAAAGTTATTTACAGCTGGTAATTCCAGAACATTGCTGCTGCTTTCTGTACAATGAATTTCACTTTGCTTGAGTTTGTGAAGGATTTTCCAGTTTTTTTTTTTTTTGTTTGTTTCCAAGAGAATTCAGGTCATAGCTTCCCATAGAACAACAATATTCCATGCTAAATATGCACTGCAATTTATTAAGCCATTCCCCAATTGATGGGCATCCCCTCAATTTTCAATTCTTTGCCCTGGGAAGAGAGTTGCTACATTTTTGTACATATAGATTCTTTTCTGGCCCCCCTTTTAAGTCTCTTTTGGTATTCATGCCTAATAATGGTACTTTGGGTCAAAGAATATTCATGAATTTGTAGTCCTTTGGGCGTAGATCATATCTTTTGATCATTTATCAATTAGGGCATGGCTCTTATTTTTTACAAATTTGCCTTAGCCCCTGCTGTATTTGAGAATTAAGTCCTTTTCAGAAAAATTTGCTTCAAAATTCTTTTTACAATTACTATTGCTAACTCTAATTCCATCTATTTATTCTATTCTTTCTGTCCTTTCACCTTGTCCATCTTCAAAAGTGTTTTGCCATTGACCATACCCTATCCCAATATCCCCTTTTTTCACCTTCCTTCCTTCCATATCCTTTCCCCCTCCTCTTATCCTTCAGGGTTAGATAGATTTTTTTAAAATACCCATATTGAGTGTGTATGTGATATCCTATTTGAGTCAATTCTGATGAGAGTAAGATTTATTCATTACTCTCTCTTTCTCTTCCCCTCCAGTGTAAAAGCTTTTTCTTGTCTTTTTTAATGTCAGATAATTAAAAGTATTCCACTTGTGCCTTTTCTCCCAGTGCATTCCTATCCCTGTCCTTAATTTCATCTTTTTTAAAAGATATTATCCCTTCATATTTAACTCACACCTATACCCTCTATTTATCTATTCTATTTTAAAAAATTTTTAGGTTTTGCTTTATGGTGCCTTGATCTTTCATAAATTCATTAGCTTGCATTTTCTCAATCCTAATTTTTAAGAAATTATTTTTTGCAGTGAGTTTTTGTACTTGTTTTTCCATTTGGCCAGTTTTGCTTTTTAAGGCATTGTTGTCCTCATTAGCTTTTTGTATTTCCTTTTGCATCTCTCTCAATTCTTTTCTTAAGTTTTCCTCAAACTTGATTTACTTGATTTTTCAAAATCTCTTTTGAACTCTTCTATAGCTTGAGTTCAATTCTTATTTTTCTTGGAGTCTTTGGATGTAGGCACTTTGACTTTGTTATAATCTTCTTAGTGAGTGTTTTGATCTTTTTTGTCACCATAATAACTTTCTATGTTCAGAATTGTTTTTTGTCTGCTCATTTCCAGCCTATTACAGGGATTTTAACTTTTTGTTAAAGTAGGGATCTGTTTCCATGGTGGAGGGCATACTGTCCCAAGTTTCAGGGGTTTTGTGCAGCCACTTTCAGGAATGCTTCTAGGGACCTGTCTAGAAATACTCTTTTCTATCCTGGAATGATTAAGTGTCTCTACCCCACTGTAGTTGTAAGATCTAGTGTGTTAAACAGAGCCCTACTTTGCTGATGCTGGGGCCCAGGCTAGGCCTGGGGGTTGTGCTGGCTTTACCTGCTGTAGAAGTCTGCACTGGATTCTCATCCCATTGCCACAGATATCTATGATGACCTTCCAACTCTTCCCTGGTGTCCCTGGGCCAAGAGGTCCTGCTGGATGGAAGCCAAGGTTGTGGCAGAGGCTGGGGCTGAGACTGAATTGGGAGTGCATGCTGGGATCCCACCCTGGCTGCCCAGAACTTTTTTGCTTATCTTCCAAGTTCTTTTTGGGTTGACTGTGTTGAAAAATTTGGAAGTCACCAGTACTGCTGCTGATTCATCCTGCTTAGCCAACACTGTGGTCAGGATGGGTCTGGGTCTGGGCAAGGATGGGTCTGGGGCTGCCCTAGCATATCTTGCACTAGGACTGCACACTAGAATCCCAACCTGGTGACAAACTTTTTCTGCTGAGCTTCTAATTTGCCTTCAGCTGGAAAATATTTTTACTTTGTTTTGCGGTATCCTGATGTTTTAAAATTTGTTTAGTCAATATTTAAAGGAATTTGGAGCAGTTTGGGGGAGACGGTGAGTGAGTTCTTGCTTTTACTCTGCCATCTTGACTCCACCTCCCCCCCTAGTTT
This sequence comes from Sarcophilus harrisii, assembly GCF_902635505.1. Lineage (NCBI taxonomy): Eukaryota > Metazoa > Chordata > Mammalia > Dasyuromorphia > Dasyuridae > Sarcophilus > Sarcophilus harrisii. The sequence goes on from NC_045427.1 coordinate 171,321,683, forward strand.
CTTCTAAAGAAAGAAAATAGGACTACAACTTTTGGAAAGGAGTCAAACTCAAGGACTTTTTAATTAATCTTTAGAATCTCAGGAATGGAAGGGACCTCAGAGTCAATATGTTTCAATCAATGCCAATATAATAGTTTTCTCTGCAATGTCTCCCATAAATGATAATCAAAGTTGTCTAGTGATGGTGAGCTATATATATGCCTTCTGGAACCCTCATTCCTCAGGTAAAGTCCAATGCTTCAGAAATATGGAAACTTTTTGGTGTTCCTAAGTATCTTATACCTCAAATAAGTTCTTACAGGGGAGCTCTTTTGCCTTGATAGACTGCCCTCTTTCCTGCTTCTTTCTCCTTTACTCAGGTGCACATATTTTTTAATAATGGCATGGCCTATAGGATTTGAGGTGATGGTAAGAGGAAAGGTATAGGTTTGAATTCTGTGGGGAAAAGGGTGAAAAATATATTTTTGTATTTTTGTATAAAATAAAAAGTACTGCCAAAGTCTTGATCTAAGACATCTACTTTTCATGTCTAGAGTACTGTAATTATGTCTCTGCTTTGACTCTCTTGTAATTCTCAACATGATAGATTAATATGATGCAAGTCTTCTTTTCTGTATTACTTTCTTTCAACACTGACTGCTCCAGTCAACCTCATATATATTGTTCCTCAATGTACACAACAATTCCACCTGGATACATTATTTACATCATTCTTCAACGGTAGAATTTCTCCCTCCTCCCTCTTTTTAAATTCTATCCATTTAAGTCCCACCTGCTCCATGAAATGTACTTTGATTTCCTTAGCCCTGCAGGATTTCTTTCTCCTCTGAACTTCTATAGGATTGCTCATTCACCTGACTGAAGATAGCTATGTAGTTGATTGTATTCCCAACAGCTTTTTTCAGGACCTTACTCTAATAAGCATTCTTTTTCACTCATAAATCTTAATCAGGGGTGTGCTGGAGCCAATTCATATAGACTTAGGAGAGGCAATAGTTAAATTTTCAGTGTGAATATCTACATCTTGGAAACTAGCAATTACTATAAATTAGGGCTTGATGTTTATTTTGTTGATTGTGATAAGTAAAACGTCAATAATTCAGATTAAATGTAAAAGTTCATTGTGTATACTTCATTCTCCCCTGACTCAGAGAACTGGTTATTAAAAATCTACTTCACACTCATTCATTCATTGTAAGTCTTTCTTCTTTCTGCATATAAACATGTTCAATCTTGCTTAATCCTAAAACAAACAAAAACACAACCACAACTATGCTGGTCTTCCTTTTGTTCTATTTATTTTTATACACATACAAAATTACCCTATGTGTATAAAGAAATGTATTTGAAGGCTATTTAATAGTTACAATTGACCAAACTTGGTAATTAATTGCATATGGAAAATAGGAAAAACTAGGGACTGACAGATTACTCTGAAGTTATACACTAAGGGATAGCATAGAAATGTAGATTTCATCTCTCCCATATTTCCAGCATCACCAAATTCATGTTCAAGATTTTGACTTCCTTGGTAAATAGTAAATGCATTAGTCAAATTAATTAATGAAGTGATGTGTAATAGACCTACTTCTGACTTAGTTGGCTGTCTTAGAATTGCAAGTGTTTAAGAGTCAAAGTGATACTCTAGTTGGCATGAAGATTTAAGCAATAATCTCAATAATCGTAATTTTAAAATAGTTCATTATATACCATGATTCCTTGGATAATTTGTGCTATTCTTAACCATATCTTATATAGACTCATTGATCTGAAAATCCACTTCTTTTGAGCCAATGAGAATTTTGCATAGTGAAGAGAAAGATGAGAATCAGACGCATGGAAGAATGAATACTATATATTGTGTTTACTTACTAAGTACTAAGGATAAAATAGTCTGTTCATTTTAACAGACAATCCCTGTAGTGGATTAGTGGCTAAGGAAGGGTGTTTCAGTCTGAGATCATAGAGATGGTGAATGGAATCACTGGGGAGTTCGTTAGCATACTGTTCAGAAGCAATAACAGTGCAAGGAAAAACAATAACTAACATGGATATAACACTTTAACATTTGGGAAGTGGATTAAAAATAGTATCTTATTTGAGCTGAAGAAAATCCTGTGAAGTAGGTCAAGCAGTTATTATTACCTTTATTTTACAGTTGGGAAAACTAAGTTCTGGGAAATGTGTGTGACTTGCTCATAATCACAAGTGAGTACCAGAGTTAGGGTGAAAGTCTGTATATTTTTGAATCCAAACTCAGAATCTTCTTGATGTCATGCAGTCTTTTAGATGGTCACTGTTGCTGCCAAATATCCTGTGAATCTCATAACTTGTGAAAAAATGCTAAAAATGAGTTTGGGTTTCTTGAAACAGATTTTTATTTATTTATTTATTTATTTTTGCTGAGGCAATTGGGGGTTAAGTGACTTGGCCAGAGTCACACAGACAGGAAGAGTTAAGTCTCTGAGGTCATATTTGAACTCAGGTCCTCCTGACTTCAAGGCTGGTGCTCTGTCCACTACACCAACTAGCTGCCCCTTGAAACAGATTTTTTAAAGCTTAGACATACCATTTGTGTGTCTAGAAATCAATTATTTTGGCAAGAGAGTCTTTTAATACGATAATAAATTTCTAAGTAATAAAAAAGATGGTCCTAATTATTCAGGCTTATCTTATTTGCAGATTCCCCTTGTCTACTTATTCTGATAATAGAAAACAAATTGATTCTATAATTGCTTTAAATTTCATGTTTCTTATGATGCATTTTGATACCTTATACTCATTAGATTTCTGATTGCTCAAAACTGTGCTTTGTTTTGCAGAAAGATCAAGAGCTCACTTAATTGAAGATCAGAAGGTCATCTGAGTTATTTTGTTCAGGTGCTTCACGCAGTATCCTAACATAGAGGCCTGTATGACTGTGGACAGAAAAAAAGAAAATTCCATTTTTGAGACTTGTGAAATTTATGTCTATGTGATATAATTTTGCATTACAATATTAAGTTACAAAATCTAAATCACCTAATATTCACTGGAGAACTACAATACTTCATACTGTAGCTCTTTGATGCTAAAATAACTTAGAATAATACTTCCTTTATCTAGGTATAAAATTATGGAAAAGAATTGTCTTTGCCCAGGAAATTTAAAATAACTGAGACCAGTGTCTTTCTATGGGTGATTTGAATTGCCAGATATACCTAGTCTCTGTAAAGTTAAAAGGCTTGCATTCAAATTTATTTCACAGTTTAATGATAAAATCAGTAAAGGACATATGCTATGTATGCTATGATAACATAGCATGTTGTCATCTTTTTTGCCTCTTTTCCTTTCTCCTGCTCCTCAGCCATTCACTTGGTGCCCTAGATTGTAAAGTAAACTCCTTGATGACAAGTGACTCAGATTTTTTTCCCCAATTTTTCTATTCCTAGATTCTAGCACAAGGATGGGCACTTAGCAGTTATTTAATATCTGTTCCTTGAATGAATAAATGAAAAAAAAATAACCATGAACATTCTTCTCCCTCCTCTCCCTCCCCCAGTCTCCTGGAGGACAGGGACTAAGTTACTTTTCTTTTATATTGCCAAGGCCATTCAAAAGTGACTATTCACTTAAATAAATGTTTGTTGAATTGCAATGGTCTGTGTAACACCTGTTACAATCTCTATGTAATTCTTTAAATTGTTTAAAAATTCATCCTCTCTGATTTAAATTAAAAGTTATGCCACTTAATTTTGAAAAAGGAATTGAGTAGAAATACATTCCCCAATATATCTCCCCTATAGATGTGGCATGGTGTTTATTTTACTAGGTCTCCAGACCTAGGTTTGCTATTTGTGACTCTGGAACTTACTAGTTATAAAATCATATGGAAATTAAAGACCTGAATTTTAGTTTGCTTATCTATAAAACTGGGATAATTATGCTGCTACTATTTACCTCTCCAGAAAACTGTGAGAATGCACTTAATATAACCAAAAATTTAAATTAATTTATACTTTTACAGCTTTTTAAAAAAATCACCAATTATTTTTTATTTTAAAAGCCACACATATTAGGAAATGGAAGCACATTTAGCCTTAGAATTTAAAAGACCTCTGAATTCCAGTAGCTTTGTGATCTTGGGGGAAGTTCTTTAATATCATAGTACTTCAGATAATTATCTAAGATAATTAACCCTAGACTAAGTGATGATCTATTTCAGTGAAGGAGCTTCTCATATCAGGAATCTTAGGATGAATGAAATCCCAACTTGGCATAATGGATAATATTCCACTGGGACTTAAGAAGTACTGGTTTCAAATCTGCCTTTGTCATGAGCTGTATGACCCTTTACAAATAAATTAATCTTGCTAAGCCTCAATTTTCTAATATTTAAAAAGAAGATGGCAATCCTTGCATGCCTACTTAACAGAGCTATTAAACTTTAATAAGTAATGCATATAAAGCATTTACAAATGTAAAAGCACTACATAACAGCCACTGATTGTTATTAATTTTTATTCTTTTGGTTCCCCATGGAAATTTTTGGATCTGAAGATAAATTCTCTATGAAATTCTGGCCCAAAAATAGGATAATAAAGACATATTCAGGGCAATATAAAAGAGGAAATATTGAGGAAATTGAGAGTGGATTCTGTTGTCTATGACAACTAACTCTGAACATTTCTTACAAAGGAAATAGCATCTCCTTAATTCTCCCCTTATTTTGATTTCTCCTTTGTGATTGCGCACCAAGCAATTGAATACTTTTTATTTAGCAATTCCTGCTGTAACAATGGTTTTGAGAAACACCTCATGTAGCAAATGTAACATTTACAATCCATTTCCTGTGTTGCTGCTAAACTGATGCTCCATTATCAGTGACTTACTGCTGGTTGGCAATCCCTTTCCTGGGCAGGGAGGGGCTCCCTGCTGATTGTTCTTAAAGAAATTTCATCACCTCACTGTGTTCTGCGCTTGAGAGGAAGAAAAGAAGGGAAGAAAAAGAGGGAGGAAGGAAAAGGGGAAAGAAAGAGAAAGGAAGGAAGGGAGAGAGGAAAGAAGAAAGGAAAGAAGGAAGGAAGGAAGACCAAAAAGAGAAGGGAGAAGAAAGGCAGTGAGGGAAGGAAAGAAGAGAGGTGGGAAGAATAAAAGGGAGGAAAGAGAAAAATGGAAGAAGAAATGAAAAAAAGAAACAAGGAAAGAAGGGCTAAATGGAAAGAAGGAAGAAAACCTTTATTAAGTACTTGTTATGAGCCAGTCACTGTACTAAGTATTTTGTAAATATTTTCTAATTTGATTCTCACAACAATCTTGGAAAATAGGTACTATAATTATCTGCATTTTGCAATACAGGAAATTAAGTTGCTTGTCAAAGGCCACATAGCTACTGAATATCTGAATTCATGATATATATGCCATTGCTATGTAAAATGTACCTGTACCAATGAGATCAGAGATCCACTGAAGTATTGGATTATAGCTTATTATGATAGTTAACTTATGCATAACTATTAGATAGTTGATATTTTATGATACCTTATACTTTACTATGAACCCCATAAAAATTGCAACGCAATGGTGATATAGTTCTAGTGTACTACAAGGTTTTTTAAACTTAAACTTAAATGATTTTTCCAAGATTACACAAATGTTAGAGTTGGATCTCATAGCCATGTCTCTTCAGGGTAATTTTATTTACATTCATCTGTGTCTATGTCCATGTCCCTGTCTATGTCTTTGTCTATGTCCATATCCATGTTTATTTCTATATCTATGCCATCCATATTTATATAATCAATAACAATATGTACACACATCTTTATATATATCAATATTTGCTTCTATATATTGTAAATGTATATATGCATATACATATATACATTTATAATTACTTTTGTATCTAAATCTGTACCTATTTCTATATCATTATCTCTGTAATATCATCTATCCATATATATTTCTTCAGTACCGATGTTGTACTTTTACTTGAGAAATGTTAATTGTTGAACACCAGCAATTATTGAATTATTGAACACCGGCAATACCCCTGACATTCTATGAATTAGTTAATTGTCTTTGAGATTTAGTTTCATAATTAGATCTTCAAGAAAATTTTGGCTCTGCTGCTAACTTTATAAGAAAGTTAATAAGAAATGTAAGGCATTATTTAAAGCTTTAATTGATGAAGGAAAATGGATGGTAGGATTTATAGTTAGAAAAAGGCTCTAAAGTTGCCTATTCCAATACCTAATTTAATAGATCAGAAAACTGATTCCTACAGAAGACAAGAAAACATCATCTTGCAAGAGTAAAGCAGCCATGGTTTTGACACCTCATCAAAATTCTCTATCCTCTGATTATATACTATGAGTTCCAATGCCTCCACAAAAGAGGGCTTCTAGTTCAGCCATATCTTCATTTCCAAGTGAATTTTATTTGTTTGGACTTCTCTAATATGCCCTTACATTTGGTACTTTATGTCTAACTTCCCTTCACCTTCCTTTTGTATATTTTACTTTCCCATTAGAATATAAACTTTTTAAGGAAAAGGACTCTTTCATTTTCAAATCTGTATCCTCTTTTAGTACAGTACCTGTCAGATATCATTGATTGTGTCTATAATTTGCTGTTTCATCCATTCATTCTTTAGGATGAGATTATTTAGTTTCCAATTACTTTTTGCTCTATTTCCCCCTGGTCTTTCACTAAATGTAAATTTTATTGTATTGTGATCCAAAAAATGCATTTATTATTTGTGCCTTTCTGTATTTCATTTTGATATCTTTTTGTCAT